>NC_068987.1:72481-79940 GCF_001194135.2 Octopus bimaculoides
TATATATATATATATATATATATATATATATATATATGGATATATGCATATGTTTATATATTATTTATATTATTATATGATCAAACGTCACACATTCTTTCCCAAGTAAGTTTTATATATATATATGTATGCATGTATATATGTATATATGATTGTATATATGTATATATGTATGTGTGCATGTATATATGTATATATATGCATGTATATATATGTATGTATGCATGTATATATGTATATCATCATCATCATCATCATTTAACGTCCGCTTTCCATGCTAACATGAGTTGGACGATTTCACTAAGGACTGGTGAAACCAGATGGCTACACCAGGCTCCAATCTGATTTGGCAGAGTTTCTACAGCTGGATGCCTTTCCTAACGCCAACCACTCCGAGAGTGTAGTAGGTGCTTTTACGTGTCACCTGCACGAAGGCCAGTCAGGCGGTACTGGCAACGGCCACGCTCAAAATGGTGTATTTTATGTGCCACCCGCACAAGAGCCAGTCCAGGGGCACTGGCAACGATCTCGCTCGAAAATCCTTACACATGTCACGGGTACAAGTGCCAGAAAGGCGATGCTGGGCACAGGTGCCATCACGATTTCGCTTTCGCTTGCCCCAATAACTCTTCGCAAGCCGAGTTTCGTGTCCAATGAAGGAGACGACGTTGGCATGGGTGCCAGTCGTCGAATTTATGTATATATATATATACATACACATATATGTGTGTATAAATACATATATATATATATATATGTATGTATGTATGTAATTATGTGTGTGTGTGTGTGTGTGTATGTATCTGTTGTCCTGGATATGGTTTCAAACTGCATCTGGTTGTGGGGCACCAGTATGGGAGTTCCAGAGTTTTCAGAGTGTGGAACCAGCTCTTCGCCCCTATTGTTCCCAGGTCTACTTTGACCCAGAGTTGTAATGCTTGTTAGGTTTCTAGATATGGGTTGATTAGCATGTAAACCACTGGGAGTGAAGGACCCTTAGTTCTCATTGGAACAGGCTTCTAGGAGAAGGTAAACTTGTATTAAAAAAAGCCTGAAGTGCAGTTGTTTTCTGGTCATCTCATCCTCTGTGGTGCCACTGGTTTTATAGCTTGTTGCATTGAAAAATGGGTTCAGCACTGTGCTGCACTTTATCCACTCATAACAAATTGATGCACAGAAACTTCTTGAACTCTTGGAATGTTTGCATAGATTTACTGAGCTTAGGAAGTGGTCGTATGAAGTCATGAGTTGACTTCCACCGCTCGTGAGTGTGTGTGTGTGTGTGTGTGTGTGTGTGTGTGTGTGTGTGTGAGTAATCAATTGGTTTGGATCACAGTGATCATAATTATTAGCTTAGTAGCTTGCAGTATGCAATTGGCTTGCAGTTTACACTGTAGGAACTTTAATAATTAATTAATCAAGTAATAACATTTTCATTTACTCATTCCACCACAGCATTAAGAATATTTAATGATGTCAAGTACTTCACAACTCCAATCCCAGTCGTCACATTCGTTATGGATTGGGTTACTGATACAATATTAAAGACGTTTGATTGGCTAAATTCCCTTTGCAGCTCAACCTGTTATTGATAAGATTAAAGTGTATTTCTCTAGTTCAGTTCTCTGTGCTGGTGGTTTTGCTCTGTTCTCTAAATTTTAATCATGGTATTTATCAGCAAAACAATACACAACCTGTAGATTGGAGAAGGACAACTGGAAGTGGGCACCTGCCTCAGTGATTATTGTGGCTGTGGTTTTTGTAGGTTTTCCATGAGTAGCCCTCAAAGGTTTCCCTTCTTTTCGGCGAATTTGTCCGAGTCAAAATTGTTTGTCATTTCCTTGGTTTTTGTTATTCTTCCTTACATATGTAAATGTATCACAGTTGTCTCACTGAACTTTTATCACCAGAATTATTTATCAAAGCTAATGGTTTCTTATATTCTTATTATGCAATCAAATTTATTGGAATTTGACTCCCTTCATTATTGAATACCAGCAAATCTACCCATCTTCAATGGAGGCATAAAAGTGAGAAGGTAGAGGGTAATAATATCATAAAACTGTTGATAGATAAGAAATAGGCAGAGATATGTGAGGGTGGGGGTCTTGTGAGTTACCTGGTCACTAGTGCTAGTGCACTCTGTAAAGTGGTTGGCACTAGGAAGGGCATCAAGCCATAGAAACCTTCTTGCCAAAGTAGACAGTAGAGTCTGGTGTAGCCGGCACCCCTGGCTTGCCAGCTCCTCTCCAACCATCTAACTCATGCCAGTAAGGCATTAAATGATGAATGATAATGAAACGTGTGTGTGTGTGTGTACCTTCTTTACTTCTGTTTTGTGCTGTTCTTTATGTCAGCCCAACTTTGAATAATTCCAAAAACATCAATTTTTCTCTAAGATCAGTTTGCTAACTCTTCTGTGAATTTTTCTTCATTTTTAGATGAGAGGAATGCCTTCAGTGGTTCTGCCTAGTTGTAGACCACAGTTTTGGGCCTAAAATCTTCTTAGAAACACATTCTTCATGAAGGAGGTAGTAAGCTATGTGACATCTGTGTTATGTTTTCAATTCTTTTAGAAAATAAAATAACTGTGAATACTGTATACCCCATCTTCAAGCACTGCAATTGACATTAGAATTAGAAAAAAATAATTCACTCATACTAATTATATTAATTAATGCAGTATTTTGAAAAATAACAGGCTTTCACAGAATATATATTTTTTTTAAATGCTTGAGTAAAATTATATTGTAAATCCAATTTGAGTACATTTTTATGAAAGTCAAATCATTTTCTATGTTGGATTGGATGCAATAATTCTCAGAGAATCAATATTCTCAGACCAACTGAAGATTGTCAACATCTTTTCTGAGCAATTTCAAAATGCAGTGAATTCCTAAGATGGCATTTATTTTGTGTATTAATAAGGCCTGGGCAGGGATCACATTTGGCAGTTGTTGGTAGTAAAAGTTAATATCAATATTTTGCTGTGTGGAAAAGGAAAAATATTTGATATTTGTTGATTTGTATTAGTTTATATATGGTCTTAGAGACAGATATCATCATCATCAATGACATCATCATCATCATCATCATCATTTAATGTCCATGTTCCATGCTGACATGGGTTGGATCTGGCAAGGATCCGACAAGCGAGAGGACTGCATTAACTCCACTGTCTACTTTGGTATGATTGCCCTTCCTGATGCCAACCAGTTTACATCATATCGTGGGGGCATATTTTGTGGCACCAGCACACTTCTGAGGCTGGCATGCAACCGTGTAAACTACAAACACCCAAGAAAGGTAGCATTATACTGAGAGATGAAGGGTTAAAGTATAAGAAAATGGGCCCAGAGCAGAATAGGTTTGTTGAAGTAGAAGGGCTATGTAGATACTCGCATTTTCGAAGAGAAAGTTGGGGGGGGGGGTAATGATGGTGATGTCTGTATGGCCCTTCAAGGTACAAGATAACACATTATGTTGGAAAATATGAGTATATATGTGTGTGTAAAGGAAAGATGTGATAGTCATGGCTGAAACGACTTAGATTATAGTATCATAGTTTTGTCGGCACAGGACTGATTTGGGGGCCAAACAAGAAGACCAGCAACAGCCATCCTATGAAGGGGTTGATGGTAGGTGACGTTGACTGTCTTTTGTGGAATATCATCAGTTGACACCAGAAGAGATAATTAATGCAAGAACAATTTCTCACTTCTACCCCTCCCCCTCTCCCTCCATCCTCCTCCTTCACACCACTACTAACGTGTCTCTTCCCCCCATCCTCAGCCAAGTACTTCTGAAAGATTGCTGTGATGCATCCTAGATGTGAATGGAATTATAATGGAATACACTCACCACCGCAGACACGACCTCCATCACCCTCCCCTACTACTACTACTACTACTACTACTACTACTTTACAAAACAGTTTGCGTCTTGTACACGTGATTGCATGTGTGTTGGTTGTTTACACTGAGTGTGTATGTGAGACTATATGTATGTAGTGTGTGTGTGTATGTATGTGTGTGTGGGTTGGTTAGTGTTTATGTATGTCAGTTTGTGACTTTTATACGAGTCGACTGATGTATGTACGTAATACATATAAACATATACAATTATAAAAGGCTAAATCGACGTTGTTGGGATTTGAACTTGCAACGTTCAGAGCCGTAACTAAATTGTCTTTTGGTCATTTTGTCCAACTTTTTAATGATTCTATTAATCCTCTGCCTTATATGATTACGTATAGGCTAGAGTCTACGAGAAGGCTAGAAACACCAGCCAAATCTTCCTCAAATCACGTACTACTGTCTTTAAAAGACTCTCAGGACTCTTTGCATAACGTAGTCTTAACGTGTATTAATAAAGACAAGATGGTCACGGTTGGAATGCTTAGACCTACTCAGTTATTGTTCCCATCGGGCTACAATAACAAATCCTGATGTCTACGTCTACCTATGCGTATCTTTTAATAAATACATGTTTTATGAGTCACTGTATACTCAATATTCTGATGTAGAGCTTATATAATGTAATTTAATGTATACACTCGCGCAGATGTACTTTGGGACGGATGAAGATTAAAATCCGTGTTTTTAATGTTAATTATTCGTTTGGCTTACAGTATTTAGCATGTATACCTTTGCATGTATGTATGTATGCGCATATGTGTGTGTATATGTATGTTTGGGTGGTTGCATGTATAAAAGGGAAGTGGTGCCTTTATATGCTGGCACATGTGACGCTATTTAGAGACGGATGTGTATATGTACAGCTCTATTCATTTGCTAGTATGGAACATATAAACGCTTTTCTTAGGCACAGACATATACACATTTGTGTTTGTGTGTATAAACGTTCTATACATCTCTCTGTATGTAGAGGTGAGCGCAATGATGTTTTTATTTAAAAAAAGAAAATGCGTGTGTGCGTGTCTATGCCTGTGTGTGTGTGTGGATCCATTCTCGCCCGTTTTATGAAAGTAAGGGAATGCATGTTACGTTTCCCACCTCCCTCTGACATACATGACTGTAACGCTAGTCTTACTGCCTACATGTATGTGTGTGTTACCCACCTGCATGGATGTGTTAGTGCGTGTATGTGAATCTAAGCTTGCGTATGAGTATAAGTGTGTGTGTGTGAGCCCGCGCGCGTGCGTATGTGTGCGTGCGTAAGCGCGTTAGTTTGCATGTGCGCGTGGGTGTGGAAGCTGTGCGCAACTCTATCACTGTTTCTAATTTGGTATCTCTGGAATTTTGTCTTCAGCTGAATGTAGAGATACTTTGAGGAATGTGTGTATAATATCTTGGCATAGAACGGGAAGAAATAATCAGTCTTTAAATACACACCAACACTCACGCATTACGGGCTTTGTGTCAGTGTGTGTTATGTGTGTGTATACGTATATGCTTGTATGTATGTATGTATACACACACATACAATATATATGTGTGTGTGTGTGTGTGTGTGTGTATGTATGTATATATATATATATATATATATATATATATATATATATATATATATATATATATATATATATATGTATATTGTATATATATATATATATGTACAACACGCACACACGTGCAACACAATACATGAAGGAGAATGCTAATATATTTTATTCACAGCCAAGAAGCTCTTGGGCTGTGAATAGAATATGTTAGCATTCTCCTTCATGTTGTCTTATCATTAGTATTAATATATGTGTGTGTGTGTGTGTGTGTGTGTGTGTGAGAGAGAGAGAGCGAGAGAAATTAAATAAATGACAAAAGAACAAGAAATTATGTAATGTTCTTCAACAGCTTACAGTTGTTTCTGCAATATAGTGCCATGCACTCATAACCGAGTGATTGTGTATTGCCTTATAGTTCATCAGTGCTTTTGTCAATTCACAGATTTTTTATTTTATTCTGTATTCAACTAATGCATTTTTCTGAAGAATATATTGAATTCTAACACAAAGTCATTAATACCATTATGTCCTAGGGAGATATTAAAATATCTACATATATTGTTCTGTTATTATTGGATCAACAAAATAAATACGCCATCCAATGAAAGATAGATATCATCTAATACCTATAGGGTGTAAATTTGAGCTACTCTTCATTTCATGCCTCTGAAAATATGAGAGTCAGATAAGCTTCACATGGAACTATTAACAATAGTTTGAATTTTTAACCCCGTGTGTATGAATGAGAACAGCTGTATAAAAACATTATGAGATGAAATAGTGAAGAATGACCTTCAGATGTTGAGCCCCACAGGAAAGATGACATAGGATGAGATACTGGTGATCTGCTGTGCTTGAGAAGGCCTGTCCGTCTATGCAAAAATGGGGTGGAGCTTGGCCCAGTCCTCTGGCTTGCCAGCTCCTGTCAAGTCATCCAACCCCTGCTCGCATGGAAAACACATGGGTCAGTTGAAACAAATACCACCTAAAACATTCTTAATAACATTCTCCACGTGAATCCTGTTTCTGTTAAGTATTAGATTAGAAGTGACAATTTAAAATATACAGTGATTTAAAATAAAGGTAATGAAGATCAAATGTACTGGTGCCTTGGTTATAAAGACTCTGGATACTGGTTCCTGGAAATGAAAGCGATGGGCAGTGGTCTCTGGAAATAAATGCTGTGAGAAGAGGTCCCTTCTATCTTTGCCTGTTAAAGATAACAAATAAATAAAAAAGCAATCAAAAAGAAGAGAATACTTGTTTTTAGTTGTTTGGTATGAAGGAAGGAATGTGTTGAAGGGGTTTTGTAGGGATCGTGGAGATTGGTGGGATTGAACAGGTGCAGGAAAAAAACATGGATGGAGGATGAGTTGGGTATTCAAGAAAGGAGATATTCTGGGGAGAAGAAGTGGGAATAATAGTAAGTGTGGGGCTAGTAGAGTGGGTTCGATATGGGTGATGAAAAGAAGAGAGATGAACAAGTGAGGAGGGTCTGAGCAAGGGTTTCCTGAAAGCAGTCAGTTGTGAGGGGCAGAGGCCATTATAGTAGTGATAGAAAAGGCAGACAGAGGACACAGTATGTCTGTGGGTCAGAGGCTGGAGAGACATCATGACAAATAGTCAGGTGGCTCTGTTTTAGCAATGGTATCCAGAATGTTTATATGCAAAGAAGCAACACTGTTCCAGGCAAGGAACTGGTTTATTCCACAATTGGTTCTTACCTGAGGTTTGTTGAATTTTTATTTAATGATTAATACATATTTAGGTATGTAAACATTTACATCAATAAGTATATTGATTGACGCTGGAGTGGTATTGATTAACAAAAATGAGTGAGCTGGATTTCTTTAAGATTATGTTAAGGAATGTGAATAAGGAATAAAAGGTTAAACTTATTTTTGTCTTTGTTGTGTGTGTGTGTGTGTGTGTGTATATGTGTGTAGTAGTAGTAGTAGTAGTAGTAGTAGTAATAGTAGCAGCAGCAGCAGTAGC
>NC_068987.1:80651-81714 GCF_001194135.2 Octopus bimaculoides
GTGTGTGTGTGTGTGTGTGTGTATATGTGTGTAGTAGTAGTAGTAGTAGTAGTAGTAGTAATAGTAGCAGCAGCAGCAGTAGCAGTAGTAGTAGTAGTAGTATGTAGTTTTACACCTGACATACTAAATGCCTGTATAATTTTCAGTAATGTAAGGTGTGACAATGTTTCTCAAATAAAACTTGTAATTCATTTACAAAACTTTTTTTATGTTGCCATTCTTTTACAATTCTGCTAGAAATACTCACCGATACCAATGTCTGGTTTGAAAGAAGAATACTTTGCTCCATTTGATGGTGACAACATTTCAGTTGTTGATGTTGAAAGTCTGACAGATGACAATGCAGCTATCACAATTTCATCATCATCATCAATCACAGCTGCATTGTCATCTATCACAATTTCATCATCATCAGTCAGCTGACAATGCAGCTGTGACTGATGATGATGAAATTGTGATAGATGACAATGCAACCATGACTGATGATGGAGTTGAGGCTGATGATGTAAATGGGATTTGAAGTTGATCATGTGGAATCTGATAGGGAAATCCTGTGAAAGCAACATTTGTTCCATTTCTGTTGCCTGTGACAAGCTGTGTGCCATCATTAAGACAGATGGAAGTGGACTGTGATAATGAAGTAATTAAGGCTATTCCTCTAGATTAGTGCAGTTGTAATTATATATTGCTAATGAAATACCATTTACTGCCTCTCACACAGATATATAGTCTCAACTAAATAATTGTATAAATATATAAAAAGAAATATAAATAAATGTATATCATGACCTGACACACACACTCTCTCTGTCTCTCTCTCTCTCCCTCTGTCTCTCTCTCTCCTTCTCTCTCTCTCTCTCTCTCTCTCTCTTTCCTATCCCTTGTTAGATACCTTCATTTATAACTTCTAACATTTCCCCTCTTTCACTCTACAACTTATTTTCTCTCTGTCTCTCTCCTTCCCACTTTCTTATGACATGTAGCTTCTTCTTCTTCTTCTTCTTCTTCTTCTTCTTCTTCTTCTTCTTCTTCTTCTTCTTCTTCTTCTTCTTCTTCTTCTTCT
>NC_068987.1:81763-86148 GCF_001194135.2 Octopus bimaculoides
CTCCTCCTCCTCCTCCTCCTCCTCCTCCTCCTCTTCTTATGGCCTGGGTAAAGGGCCTCTCTCTCAAAGTGAAAGGCAAATTGTATGATGCCTGTGTGCAAACAGCTATGCTACATGGCATTGAAACATGGGCCATGATTGCTGAGGACATGTGTAGGCTTGAAAGAAATGAAGCCAGTATGCTTCATGGGATGTGTGATGTCAGTGTGCATGTTCGACAGAGTGTAAGCATCTTGAGAGAAAATGTGGGCATAAGAGGCATCAGATGTGGTGTATAAGAAAGACAGTTGTGCTGGTATGGTTATATAAAGTGTATGGACAAGGACAGCTGTGTAAAGAAGTGCCAAACTCTTGCTGTGGAGGGAACCTGGAGGACATGCAATGAGGTGGTGAAGCATGATCTTTGAACTTTGGGCCTCACAGAAGCAATGACTAGTGACTAAGACCTTTGGCAATGTGCTGTGCTTGAGAAGACCCATCAAGCCAAGTGAAATTGTAGTCATGGCTGATGCTGGTGTCACGTAAGTGGCACCTGTGCCAGTGGCATGTGAAATAGCACCTTTTGAGCATTGGGCCTCACGGGGGCAAAGTGGTTGATTCCAGTGGTACATGAAAAGCTCCTTTGAGTGTTGGGCCTTGTGGAGGCAATGACTGAAACCTTTGGCATTGTGTCGTGTTTGAGAAGAAGATCCATCAAGCCAAGTAAATTAACAGTCGAGACAGATACTGGTGTCACACCAGGGAGGAAAACTAGAAGTTGTTCATAGCTTCTGTTACCTAGGTGATCAAGTCAGAAGCTGGGGTGGATGCTCTGAGAGTGTAGCTGCTAAGAGCAGGGGCAAAAACGACCCATCTCCAGCATGCTTGAGGTGCTGATACCTTCAAAAAACTACCAACATCCTTTATGAAGGTATCGGCACTTCAAGCATGCTGGAAATGGGTCGTTTTCATCCTTGCTCCCTTAATATAATTATATCCATACGTATATTATTATTAATTTAATGTATAAATTGCCTATAAATTTTTATAGCATGCTGACTATTTTATAAAAATCATTAACATGATTTTTATCCTTATATTCTATTATGAATTATATATATATATGTCTTTATATATACATATATAGTTGAAATTTATAGAAAAACAAAAGATATAGACAGGTGTAGGAACAACAATTAAGGGCATTAATTAGTTTGACGCTCGGGGAAAATGGAGAAGTCTTTTGTTTTGAGCCTATGCTCTTCAACAGAAAGGAATAAAAGGAAACAAACAGAAAGAGAATGAAAAAAAAATCCGTAGCCTAGTGGAACTGAACCTGAAGCCATGTAGTTGGGAAGAAAACTTTTTACCTGCACAGCCATGCCTAAAAACACAAAAATAAAGCAACAGCAAAAGTATAAAAACATATATATATATGAAGAACCCCCCCCCCCCCCAAAAAAAAAAACCTTCTCCATCAGATGATATTGAAGGTTATAATTAGCAGCAGGCCTATCTATACTAACTGCAAATACTGTATAACTCAATAAGATAAATTGAAACCATCTGTTAAAGTAATTCTTGTTTGGCAGTTTAGTTGCTATACATATTGGCCCAGAGTCAAAGTAATTCTCTGGCTGGGCCCTTGCTATTCTAAGTTATCTGCAAGGAAAACATTCATGGAATGTTGGCGGGAAATGCAAGGCTGAAGACAGTAAAGTAGTTGGAGGATGATAAATGGGTGTAGAATATTGTCGATTCGGTTAAGAGAATTTTCAGTTCAGTTTTTATTTATTTATTTAACTGATTTTATAAAATTTAGGGAAACAATAAGAATTTTAAAAAGTTGTCTTATATATAAATTAGAGGAATGGGATGGGTTGTGCTCCTGTGTTTTGCAGGTTTTGTTGTCTATCATGATGTCTAGACTGAATATCTACAGGTCTGTGTGTACCCCCCTCCAACTATCCTTCACCATCTGTTTCCTGATACTGCTCAAGTTCTTCTTTTTCTTTCCCTCTTATTACTCATTTTCCTAACAACACACTTTCTCCCCTTAGTCTCTCCTTTGCTTACTTTCCATCATATTTTAACTTTTTTCTTATTTGCCCTCTCAGTCTCTTTATTCCTGTGAATTACAAGATGACCTCACCAGTGCTGGTGCAATGGTAGATTCACTGGCAAATTAAGCAAAGATAATGTGAGGCTGAGAGAAGTAATTAGCCATGCTGGGGTGAGGAGGTGGGGGTATGCCAACCTCTCTGCTGTCGGTGCCATGGAGAACGCAGCCAGTACACGCTGTAGAGTGGTGTTAAGTAAACCATCTAGCTGTAGAAACCATGTAAAAACCTGATCCCTATGACCCTATCCAAAAGGGCTGCAACTTTAAGAAGAGGCTCAGATCTTTATAAACCATCAAATCCATGACAGCAGAGAAACATGTAAATTGGTGATGATGAGATATATAGCATGCCATACACATGCCACAGCACTGGGCCTTTTTTACTGAACTACCACTCTGTCCCTCATTTTTTTTTACCCCTAACAATGCATCTTCTCTGTTATTCTCTCTGCAATCATCTTTTCACAACAATAACACCTTTCCTTATTTAAGTAACTTTATCCAGCAACTTGGCTCAAAAGTCATCTCTTCCATTCTCTCTTTCAGTTTGGGAAACTATTTCATCTTGTCACCTACAAAATAACCTCACCAAGTACACTCTGTAAAAGGGTTGGCATTTGGAAGGGCATCTAGCCATAGAAACCTTGGCAAAACTGAGATATTGAAGCATGACATGGTCCTCTGACTCCTCAAATTCTGCCAAGCCATTGGGGTCAAGAAATATAAAGGGAATGGTCAGCTGAAGGACAGATAGTTGTCTTTTCAGTTTTGGCTGGCAAACTCTTAATCACACCTGATCATAAGGTCGTCAGGGTTTCAGTTGCTGGACCAGGCCACTCATTGTGCTCTTCAGCAAAACACTTCATTTCACATTACTCTGTAATCCCTTTGACATCTGACTTGTGGCACATTGTGGCACATTGTGGCACAGACCATGTTGATTTGATGGAGGGAGTGAATTAATGCACAGCACAATCATTTGATCACTGTAAGAAAAAATCACCTGTGCAGGTTGTTTGACAAGAAATTCTGGAGCCTTCATCTGTCGTGACAAAAGATTCCAGTCATGGCTTCACAACTGATGTTGGCTGCCAAAAGACTCTGATATCCCTTCCAAAGATAAAAGTATTTTTTAAAAAATCAAAAAATATGAACTAGATTATGGCTGGGAAACGACAGCTTCCCCTCATCACCCTCATTTTCCACCATGGCCTCAAGATGCAATTCCTCACTGTGTCTGTGGGGAGATCTTTGTAAACATCCTTCATCCTGGTCACTAGTTCAGCCTTGTATGTATGTATGTATGTATGTATGTATGCATGCATGTATGCATGTATGTATGTATGTATGTATGTATACTTGCAGAATTGTTTATTTTGTTTTATGTATTCTCATGCATATACTTGCATATCTAGATATGTTTATATATACTGAAATTATAAACTTTTGGAAAGTTTTACAGATTTTTACAGTTCCAGTGATGGCTTGGATCTGTAATCTTCAAATTAGCTTTCTCCTTTCTGGTTCTGAAGCAGCTAGAGGTACGATAGTTTGACCAAAAGAACCGGCTATTGTATGCAAAATTAAATACTGAAAAAAATGCATTTGGCCAAATTTAGACATACGACAGTTGACATAATAGCAATGATTAATGCATCTATTTGTGTGTGTGTCTGTGTGTCTCACGTGATTTGTAAACTATCAGATGTTGTACATTGCTGGTCACAATGCGTTTATCACTTTAGCTTATGAATGATGCTACTCTGCTGCCAAGGTGGACAGGTCAACATTCTCCCCGATTGGAAGGCTCTGTGTTACAAGAGGTAACCCACTTGCAGGCGAGTGGACTGAGGCAATGTGAAATGAAGTACATTGCCAAAGAACATAATGTGCTGATCAGTCTGGAAATGAAATCCACTTTCTAGCAACTGTGGTTCCCTAACCACCAGACCACATGGCTTCAGATATATATATATATGTATATGTGCCACCTCACTCTCCCGCGAACATCTTGACTCGTTCCTCTCTTTCGTTCAGTCTTTCCATCCTGCCCTCCACTTCTCCTGTACTGTCTCTGACACCTCTGTCCCCTTTCTCAACATTTCGGTCAGCATCCTCCACTCCGCCCTTAGCACCTCCATCCACTACAAACACACAGACTCACACTCCTATCTCAACTTCTCCTCCTCCCACCCTAGACACACAAAACTTTCTATCCCCTATTCCCAATTCCTCCGTCTACGCAGACTTTGTAGCGACAGCCATGATTTTGAGACTCAGTCTC
>NC_068987.1:91176-94214 GCF_001194135.2 Octopus bimaculoides
CGCCAGGTGGTGCTGTTAAGTTAGACATGGTCAGGGCCAATACTGGCCAAAATTTGGAAATTTGGAAATGTGTGTGTATCATCATCATCATCATCGTTTAACGTCCGCTTTCCATGCTAGCATGGGTTGGACAATTTGACTGAGGACTGGTGAAACCGGATGGCAACACCAGGCTCCAATCTAATTTGGCAGAGTTTCTACAGCTGGATGCCCTTCCTAACGCCAACCACTCAGAGAGTGTAGTGGGTGCTTTTATGTGTCACCCGCACGAGGGCCAGTGAGGTGGTACTGGCAACGGCTACGCTCAAAATGGTGTCTTTTATGTGCCACCCACACAAGAGCCAGTCCAGGGGCACTGGCAACGATCTCGCTCGAAAATCCTATAAATCAAAGGTAGGACAGAAAGAACACACCAAGTGGAAATCAACAAAACACAACATGCGGAAAAATAGACAATAACATAACAAATGGCAAACAGGACAAAAACAAGAAACTTGGATCATTCACAGCCGATTTCCTCTTCGG
The DNA here is from genome assembly GCF_001194135.2 of Octopus bimaculoides. Classification (NCBI taxonomy): domain Eukaryota; kingdom Metazoa; phylum Mollusca; class Cephalopoda; order Octopoda; family Octopodidae; genus Octopus; species Octopus bimaculoides. The sequence goes on from NC_068987.1 coordinate 91,702, forward strand.
TCAGTGTCCGAAAAGTCTTTGTGCAGTTTTTCCCTCATTCATCTTCTGAGACTGCTCGAATCTGGTGAGTGCCAGGGACTTTAGCTAAAAGCATTAAGCCTCTGGGAAAGGCGAACAAATGTATACAAGAATTATACACGTATAACAGAATACCTTTTGGCAATCCAACAGAAGGAAAACAATTGTACATTTACGAATACAAATAAATAACAGAAAAGGTTTTTTTAAACATCGGATGAACATAACGTTATGAAATGATAATGCAAGTACAACAGGAAAAGAATTATACAATGGACAAACACCTCTTGGCTACACAACAAAAGGAAAATAATTGTACAATTTCAGCATAAATAAAAACAAAAATAGCCTTTTGGCTATCGGACAAATGTAACAAGCTGGCACAAAGGAATAATGGAAAATCTGAACAGACTGGGCAGGTGGACAAAGACCCTTTTCTGTTATTTATTTGTATTCGTAAATGTACAATTGTTTTCCTTCTGTTGGATTGCTAAAAGGTATTCTGTTATACGTGTATAATTCTTGTATACATTTGTTCACCTTTCCCAGAGGCTTAATGCTTTTAGCTAAAGTCCCTGGCACTCACCAGATTCGAGCAGTCTCAGAGATGAATGAGGGAAAAACTGCACAAAGACTTTTCGGACACTGACCGAAGAGGAAATCGGCTGTGAATGATCCAAGTTTCTTGTTTTTGTCCTGTTTGCCATTTGTTACGTTATCGTCTATTTTTCCGCATGTTGTGTTTTGTTGATTTCCACTTGGTGTGTTTTTTCTGTCCTATGTGGTGCACCGTACAGCTTGTCTACTTTGTTAATATATATATATATATATATATATATATATATATATATATATATATATATATATATATATATACATAAGGTTATGAAGGGTATTAGAGTCAATCAAACCCTAAAGATACAGGTAATACCGAGTAAGTGCTGTATACCGACTATTTTTGCCCCTGTCGTTGTATCAACATGAGTGGGGAATATAACATGGGTCGTGTATTAGCGTGTGTATGTATAAAGAAAGAAAAGGATAAAGAGACCAATGGCAAAGTTAGAATTATATTTTATGGATAAAGACTTTATCCATAAAATATAATTCTAACTTTGCCATTGGTCTCTTTATCCTTTTCTTTCTTTATACATATATATATATATATGCATATACATATATATACATATAGATAGATAGATAGATAGATAGTTTCATGTACATGCTATCATACACACACACATGCTTACATACATACATTCATGCACACACACACACACGTGTGCAAGTACACTTACATACATATATATTCATGAATGCATGGATACACACACACACACACACACACGCACATGTGTGTGTATAGCTATTTCAAGGCATAGCTTAACATTGACCATGTATTTTGATATTGTAACATTCTTGACGTTCGCATCTATTTCATTAATCTATGCAACAAACAACAGGAGACCAAGAACAGCTCCCTGAAGGACTCCTGGTATTATTGCATAAGTAACAGAGTGTTGTACTGTGACTTCCTCTTTGACCAAGAACGAAGAACTTCAACCAATTATAAAGATCAGTCCTCACCACTATTGCAGAGAGCCTTGCAAAGAGTTGTTTGTCTGGCACAAAATTAAAGATTTTAGCAAAGTCAAGATTCATTACTTCTGTGATTTGGGCGATGTCTTCAAGAAATTCAATAAGTTGGCCACATCAGCTGGAGTTAGGGATAAATCCAAATTGTGAGGGTTGAATAAGATTATGAGAGTTTCAGAAATTCCAGAGTGTCTCTCTGACACAGAACTTCATCAATAATAGAGACCATTATATGGTAAACATAGACTTATTAAAAATAATTGCTAAAACCATCCTCAATTTATGTCCTACAATCTTATCTGTATGTATGTATATACATATGCATAACCCACCTCCACACACATATGTGGATGTGTGTGTCTATACATTCATTCATACATATATATACACGCATACACATATGACAAGTGCACAGGTGTGGCTATGTGGTTGAGAAGTATGCTACATGATACACAGATGGCCATTTAAATTTCATGTTGCCTCATTGCAGGAACCAAATGCGCACAAGGCAGTTATTAAAAGCTAACAGTGTGCATGTATTTATTATAGGATTGAGTGAAGAGTTTGTTGTGCTGGGGCAAATCTCTTACATCTCGCTTCCTTCTTCATTCATCTGACAGACAAACTTATGTTTGTTTAAGCAGGTCAGTTTATTCTAACCTTGCTGCTTTATATAGCTTCTGCCCCACCTCATTCCATCCAGTTGGGAGAGGATTAGGTGGGGTGGATGAGGAATGTTATTGTCTGTTTTACAACCATTTATTCTTCTCAGACATTGCTATGAATGCCAGGATGCTGGGCAATGGCCCTCTCTCTTTCTCTCTCTCTCTCTCTCCCTCTCTCTCTCTCTCTCTCTCTCTCTCTCTCTCTCTCTCTCTCTCTCTCTCTCTCTCTCTCTC
>NC_068987.1:94747-96120 GCF_001194135.2 Octopus bimaculoides
TCTCTCTCTCTCTCTCTCTCTCTCTCTCTCTCTCTCTCTCTCTCTCTCTCTCTCTCTCTCTCTCTCTCTCTCTCTCTCTCTCTCTCTCTCTCTCTCTCTCTCTTTCTCTTTCTTTCTCTCTCTTTCTTTCTCTCTCTCTCTTTCTCTCTCACATGGCTTCGGATCTTAACTGAATCGAAGTGCTACTCTCATGTACCTGTTTTGTCTTGGTGTAAAAGATGGCCTACAGCAAATATTCTGCCCAATGCTGCAGGTTTGTTGGTCAGTCGCTTGACCTGAGGCTGCTGGCCTTGCTGTACCGAAATGTGAAACCATTGTTATTTAAGGTGGCAAGTTGGCGGAATCCTTAGCAGATGCTGCTACTTTTGGTCCTGCCTGAGCGATTATGGGGCAGGGAGTAAGTTGTTTACATCAACTCCAGTATTCAACTGCTACTTATTTTATCAATCCCAATATGATGAAAGGCTAAGTCAACCCTGGTGATATTTGATCTTAGAATGTAAACGACAAATGAAATGCCACTAAATATTTTACCTGGTTCAGTTATGAATCTGCCAACTTGCTGCTTTACTGCTGCTGCTGCTGCTGCTGCTACTACTACTACTACTACTACTACTACTACTACTACTACTGGCTTCAAATTTTTGCACAAGGCCAGCAATTTTGGGAGAGTGTGTAAGTCAGTTACATTGACTCCAGTGCATAACTGGTACCTGTTTTATTGACCCTGGAAGGATGGAAGGCAAAGCTGACCTTGGTGGAATTTGAATGCAGAACATTAAGATGGACACAAAGCTGCTGAGCATTTCGGCCAGCTCAGCACCTTGCTATTCCTCCTCCTCCTCCTGCTGCTGCTGCTGATGATGATGATGATAATCATTCTACTGTAAGCACAAGGCCTGAAATTGTAGGGAAGAGGTTAGCCAGTTTACATCAACCCAGTGCATAACTGGTACTTATTTCATTGAACTCGAAAGGACCTCAGAGTAAAGACGTACGATATGCTGCAAAGTTCTTTACAAACTTTCCTTTTCACTTTTCTATATTTTGTTCAATATCCTCTCCCCACTCGCTCACCCATTATGGATGATCTTTTTCACTCTGGAATTTTTGTCATGCATGTCTTTCATTCAGTCTTTGACAATAGATTAAACAGAATATTATCAGCATCAATCTAACCAGTTTCATCAGTCTCATTATTCTCATCAGTCTCATTATTCTCATCAGTCTCATTATTCTCATCAGTCTCTCTTGTCTCATCAGTCTCATTATTCTCATCAGTCTCATTATTCTCATCAGTCTCATTATTCTCATCAGTCTCATTATTCTCATCAGTCTCTCTTGTCTCATCAGTCTCATTATTCTCATCAGTC
>NC_068987.1:100352-100874 GCF_001194135.2 Octopus bimaculoides
TTCTCATCAGTCTCATTATTCTCATCAGTCTCATTATTCTCATCAGTCTCTCTTGTCTCATCAGTCTCATTATTCTCATCAGTCTCGTTATTCTCATCAGTCTCTCTTGTCTCATCAGTCTCGTTATTCTCATCAGTCTCATTATTCTCATCAGTCTCATTATTCTCATCAGTCTCATTATTCTCATCAGTCTCATTATTCTCATCAGTCTGTCAAGGCCATAATCACAATTCTTTCAATCCACATTAAAAAAAAAAACAGCCACAAAAACTATCTCTGGATTTTATCTTTAAACTATTTCTGATTTTGTTTTTTGTCTCTCACTCCTATTATCTATCAACCCATTTATATCTCTGTCTTATTGCCTGTCTGTCTGTTTGTCTCTCTCTCTCTCTCTCTCTCTCTCTCTCACACACACACACACACACACGTGTGTGTATGTGTCGTGGGTGTTTTTCAAAGTAAAAACAATACAAACAGCAAACTCTTGTTTGCCTTAGCTTCCTCCCTCCCCCACCCGCC
>NC_068987.1:101292-102882 GCF_001194135.2 Octopus bimaculoides
TATATATATATATATATATATATATATATTTAGTATATTCTGTGTGAAGGACGTAGCAGAGTAGAGTATAAAGTTTGTCCACCTTCAGATTTCACCCTGTGCTATCCAGTAGCAGTATTATACATACTTCCAGATTTTCATTTGGGCATCTGTCGTATGTGAATAGATTATTGAAAAAGTTTTGGAGTCAACAAGAAGGTGTACAGTTAGACATTCATTTTTTAATCACTACAGTTCTTCCTACACAATGTAGCTCTCCAGGCATGCAGGTACTTGATTATGCAACTGTTTCTCTGCACTATGAGATCTAGCTGTGTTTCCTCAGGTGATATGTAAATATTGTGTCTGTAAGTTCAAATTCTCAGCATCAAGAGCATCCTCTCTGTCTGTCATGGCTTGAAGTGAGTAGTAACCTCAGTTTATCAAGGTGTGTTGTTGCTGAAGGACCATTGGGACCGAGGGGTAAAACTCTACAATATCAAATCGTGTAAATTTGAATTGGGGTTTATCTTCTGTTTTCTGAAACCATTCAATAGTTGTACTACTACATATCCATTGAGTAAGATTTGAATCTGCTCTGGTATGTCGTATGCTATCAATCTATTTTGGATTTACTAATAATTCCTATTTCGCTTTTTGTGAGATTTATTAATCTAGGATTTTGCATGAAGTTATTTTCATGGTTTTTTTAAGGGTTATAACAGGATTTCATGGGATAAGCTTTTCTACTTTTTTCGCTTCTACATTAATTGAATGATAAATGGTGGGGTTTGTGTTCTTGTATGTTTTAATTATGTTGTCAATCTCCAAAAACTTGCTTCAGAAGGCACTTGAATTTAGTAAGGCTTTTGTCACTTTAACAAATACTGATATAAATATAATTATGAATGCAAGGAAGCCATTACTCTTTCATGATAATTCCTATTGGGTAAAAAAGAATGAAGATGAGTTATTTGACGTGGTAATGATGATATTGGATTTGTTCTTGTCTAGAGGGTGACTTGATCTGAGACAGTGTTCTGTTGAAAGAAGTTGGATGTTATGGAAGAGCCATGTCAACCATTTTATCACAAAGCATGAAGCTGTTAAATTCACTTTCATGTGATAAAACTGCACTGAATCTGCACCAGGGACTAGGTCGCAGTGGTGCAACAAAAATGTTGACGCCTCATGAAATAAACTTAAAGTGAATTTTAATAGTTTTAATATTTAATTATTTGGTCTGAATGGCTCTTCTGTGTTGTTATATACACACACATCTGTGTGTGTGTATGTGTTGACTAGATATAATACCACATGTGTATGTGAGTATACATGTCTATCTACGTTTGTATGCGTGCATATATATATATATATATATGTGTAGCATACTCACGCACATACATGTGCGTGTGTGTGTATAAATACTTCTTTTGCTTTCTATAAATTTCTCTCCTCCGACATAAGGTGATATTCTAGAACTTCCCATGTCATACGAATGTGACCCCATTCCAAGAATGCATACTTCCGCACAGGCACATAGATATCTTATCACATTTACTCTGAAGTGCATGCACACACACACACACACACACACACACACACACACAC
>NC_068987.1:103055-122328 GCF_001194135.2 Octopus bimaculoides
CACACACACACACACACACACAACTTTGTTTTTAGGTGTGTTTGTTTTTCCCCTCTGCAAAAGAAAGTATTTTCATACACATCTCTTGAGACATCATGCAGACTGTGTGTGTGTGTGTGTGTGTGTGTGTGTGTGTGTGTGTGTGTGTGTGTGTGTGTGTATACATATGTACATACATATCTATATTTACATGTATGTATGTCATTATTCAGTATTTTATGTCAAGATTTCTGGCCAATAGAGAAAGAGCCGGTTTAGAACCTAGATCCAAGGTTCCTTCATTGGGATTACAACATCAACAACAGGGTATTTTTGAATGTATGTATGTATGTATGTATGTATGTACTTATGTATGTATATGTGCAGATTTTTATGTTTTGTCTTATGTATGTATTCTCATGCATGTAGTTGTATATTTAGACATGCTCATATTTATTTAAAAACTTCTGGAAAATTTTATGTATGTATGTATGTATGTGTGTATGTATTTATACATAAATACACATATATTTGAGAAAGATGGTAACAACTCATAGAGGAAAAGAGAGATTAAATAAAGAGAGAAAGAGAGAGAGAGAGAGAGAGAGAGGAAGAGAGAGAGAGAGTGGGTGAGTGAGTGAGTGAAAGTAGAATCCTTTTTGTTAAAAACAAATCCCAGAAGTAAATTCATTTCTCAGAGATGACTTTCACACGAGAAGCAATGGTTTAAGATCGTATTAATATAAATGTAGTGACTGTGAAAATAATTCATTAGAAATAATTATGTAATGAGCAAAAGATAATATCTCAGTGACTACAGTGTTCTAAGGTGTTGGTTCATTAAATATCTCTAGCTTTTTTATGCTAGAATGAGCTAAACACAATTGTGTTTCAGGCAGTATTCTATAGCAGGATGCTTTTCCTGTCAATAACCTTTACTTGTTTCTCAAGGGTTATTTTAGTCAGCTGGTCCTTGAAAGTCTACTACAATTGGTCATAATGTCATCAAACTGTCTCACTTACAGGATGAAAAGTAAAATCTGGAACATCAACTTTTATGCAAACACACATACGCTCATACATGCATACTCATCTCTCTCTCTCTCCCCTCTCTCCTTCCTCTTTCTCTCCATCCATCCTAGCCCTTATGAGATGGTGCAGTCTTGTTGGAAGATGTACGGTCTTCAGTTGCATACTCTGTCTATCTCCAGGGCCTCACAGCTTTCTCCAACTTTCTCTCTGTGTAGAGAGCAGCATGAACTCGTTAAGCCGTGTGAAAAAATGGTGAGGAAGCATGACATTTCTCTCTTTGCTGACAATTTCCGGAACCGAAAGGAACTTAGTAAGCATGATTGTAAGAAATCATTGGCTTCTGGCCATTCTGCAGCTCAGCCTTATACATAGTGTTGTTTGTTTAGTATTTTGTCAAGCTGTCCATCCCATCACAGCATAATGGACAGTCATAAAATTATGATGATGATGATGATGTTCTCGACTATGTCAATATTGCTAAATGTATGTTATTGTTTAACCCTAGGTCATCCATAGTGGTCTGGTGGTCAGTCCAGTTAGCTGTGGTCCAAGACATGCTATTATATAGATCTCTTGTGCTTCTATTTCAGGTGGGTACTGGGATGTTGTGCCTTTGTACAATGCCCATCTACCTGGTTCTGTAAAACTGCCGAAGAGGTTTCAAAGATTTGTGCATCAAGCTACGTCATTCCGTGATTTAGAAAATATGCATTTAACCAATATGACATGCAATGGCACAAACAACGAGAGTCGATTGGCAGATTTGCGCCAAGCTATAATGTGGTTGCGACATGAACTGGTGAGTGTTCACACAAAAGTCTCTTTTTTGCCATTTTCCTTTTTTCTTTTTATGGTTGTGGTGTGTTGTATGAAGTGAGTGAAAGTGTTGGTGACAGGAAGAGTTTCCAGCTGTAAAGACACTGTCTCAGAAAATTGTTACCACAATGGAAAAGGATCAGAGAAGTAAATGAATGTTTATGATGATGATGATGATGGTTTCTTTTAAAAGGCATTTACCTAGTCTCTTCTTGAAATGTTTTTGTATCACTGTGCACAAGGCCATAGAATGCACACACACACAGTTTCCTTTTTCTAAGCAACTCTTACAAACATAGCCCCTTTTGATCTGTCCCCATGCTTTCTTCTAATCACCTTCTTATGTCTTGAGGATACACTCTGACACCTTGTTGCCACCATCTTTATTTATCTTTCCAGCTCCACCCTATTATTCCTACCCACCCTTATATAATGTTGGGTAGGCGCGTATCTCATCTGTAGCAACAAACCTGTTCTTGTCCCTTCAGTTAACCCTTTGCCATCTCTTTCTTCCACTCAGTCTTTAGTCTTGTGAATTACTAGAGGTGGAGCCATGGGAAAAAGCATTAGGATGGGCATCCATGCCCAAACAGAGACACGGGCAGCAGTACATGATCCCCTGACATTATGGGATCCTGTCGAATAGACCAGCTCATTCCAGCATGGATAGCAGATGTGAAATGATGATGATGATGATATGTGTGTGTGTGTGTGTGTGTGCGTGTAAGAACAAAATTGGCATATTGAAATATCTCACCAGAGTAAAACAACTTGCTTAAGACTTATGTAGCAGTCTAATATAATGAATGTGCTTAGTGAAAGCTTTCATGTTTTTCTGGTTTCATTTTTTTCTAGATTGATCTTCGTCAACACGATGTTCTTTTAAGGAGACAATTCCTCAACATCCAGAACACAGTGGAATCAATAAAACAAAGTCAGGGCTGTATTGACACCAATGGTGATATGGTTGAAGAAGAAGATGATGATGACGATGACGACGACGACGACGACGATGATGAGGATGACGAAGAGAGCATGACAAATGGCATCGATCCACCTTTGTATCCTTCCCTCATTAGAAACAGGAGCCTGATTATTCGGGCTTCAGCAGCACAATCAACGACAAATGAAGAAAACAGTCAACTGGAATTCCGACCGAGGACTTCCTCAACTGTCACAGCTCGAGATTTGGCAGCGAAAGCCCGGAGGAGGGACAGCAAAGAACTTTGTCTATAATCAAAATATGCTGGGACTTTTAACTGTACTTTGAGCTTCATACTGCCATGTAGAGTGAGAGAAGGTGGATGAGAGAGAGAGAGAGAGAGAGAGTGTGTGTGTGTGTGAGAGAGATGAGAGATTGATTGTAAATATAAAACTGCTGAAAGCTTGTCTTTCTGTTGCCTACAAAGTCAGAAAACTTATATTTTCCTTTATAAATCCATTCAAAATATGGAAAAACTTTTCTGTCTTTGATTGTTTCATATTTATTTTTCAATAGGATTGGAATGATTTGATGAAATTTAGATATTACAGGTGATCAGCAAATTTACAATTTACAAATATGTTGGTTTTTAAACCAAATGTTTTTTGCCTGATAAAGACGGGTTCAAACACTTGTTATTTACTTTTATATTCTCTTCATATATCCGGACGAAATTTTCAATATAACCCTTTGTAACCATATTTCCATTGAAATATATTCCTTTGTTTCAATTAATTCTGAAAATACTGAAAAATTTCGTAAAATAATTTTGTCATTATTAATCTGATATTTGAAACATGAAATTTTGATGGAAAGTTTTAATTTAGATCCCTTTAAATAGAAAACAGTTAGGGGTCAGGCAGGTTGGCATAAGCATTAAAAACAAATTGTAATCATGTCGAAGGAATCTGAATGAAATAGTAATCTATAGAATTGGTCAAGTGAGAGGGATGCTCCTAGAAATGCCTTTTCCTCCTTCCCTGCACCGACTCTTCTTCCTCTTCTTCTCTGCATTTCATATTTATTTTTAGTGTCAATAGGGGAAACAATAAAGTTCATGAAACAATCAGTATTGAGGTTTAGTCTCATTGGGGCTAGTTTGTCTGGAGGGGGGGGGTCATGTAATACGACTGGGAAAACTGTGTAGAATGCAATTTCAGCTTTCATAACTGAAACACTTTCTTCTATATATGAAACTCATAAGAATAATGTTTTTGTGAATAAAAACTATTTTGGAATCAGCGTAGACACTGTGGTGAGGGAGCGGGTGGGGAGATGTATAGCAGTTGTTGGGGATCAGCTCCAGTTGAAGCATTTTGTTACACAACATTTAATCTCTCAGATGTAATTTTATGTACACACATATGTACATACAGTAACAAACACACATATATGTAAGTGTAGGTTTGGTAGAACACACAGGATAAATAGAACTCAATATCCATGAGTGTATATAAATACATATAAGAAAATGAGATGATAACGAATAAGCGATTATCTTATGAACTTCATTAGCTTACACCTGTTTCTGCTATAAGATGCAGTGGATTCATAGTTGAGTGCCTGAGTAACACCAGATAGCTTCATCAGAGGTTTGAATATGAAGTGTAATTTTTTGGGGAAAATAACTACATTTATGAAATATAACCCATGCTAGCATGGAAAGCGAACGTTAAAGGACGACGATATATAAGAAACAAGTATGACCAATGAGAAAACAAATACATGCGTGGAGGAAGAAAATCAAAGACTCCTCCCATCACTAGAATGCTGTATTCCGTTGATGCATATTTGAGGGTCTGATGAAGTTATATCATTTATTATCGCACTTTCTTATAACTACTCTCTACTTGACTCATGCTTCATTCTGAAGCAGTTGTACATTGAGTTCTACACCAGGGTTTTAGTCTCGAAATGTCTGAGCAAAATATATAGACATACATACGTATATATATATATATATATATATATATATATATATACACACACACACATAAGCACACACACACATATAAAAGTGTAAAGACCCCCTTCAGTCACGAATGACCAAAGAATTGCACCTAGAAAGTTCCCCTCATAAGCACAAGTGTGTATAAGGTTGTTTGTGGAAGATCAGCAGTCACCCAGCCTCCCCCACTCCATGCCCACCAATGTTATCCAAGGGAAAGACAAAAGGGGCCAATACAGCTTGGCACCAGTGACATCACAATCCATTTCTACAGTTGGGGGAACTGGAGCAATGTGAAATAAAATGTCTTGCTTAAGAATACAACACACAACCTCGTTCAGGAATTGAGCTCACTACCTCATGAGTGTGAGCCCAATATGCTAACCACTGAGCCATGCGTCTTCACATCAGTGTGACACGCTTACAGAACTTAATACACACACACACACATATATACAACAAGCTTCATTTAGTTTCCATCTACCAAATCCATTCATAAGGGTTTTATACATATATATAAATATATATATAAACATATACATATGATAATAATATTAGGGATAAAAATCCAATTTAATTTAATTTATCAAACTTAAAATTAAATTAAATTTCACAATATATAATATATAAATATATAATTTAGAGAAAAACCCACAATTCTTGAATTCATCCATGAAAATCCAGTCACATATAGAAAAATTTAATAAGTAAATACACTAAAAAGACCTGTAATAAAAATACAAAGTAATAAATATTAAAATAATAGAACGACTACACGTGTTTCATAACCACATTTTCAAATAAAAAATAAAATAAAAAACAAATCGATTGAAAATCAATTCTATTCAAAAATATAGCTAATCTTCAGGTCAAAATACAATAATAATAATAAAATGAATGTATATATATCAACTAACAATAAATAACAAATGAATTTATATAAAAATACTTATTTTACCAATAAATAAAAGAAAAACATTTAACAATATTATCGAAGCTTTAGTTTAAACTAAAGCTTTGATAAGATAAGTATTGCATTTATTTTCAGTAATATTGTTAAATGTTTTTCTTTTATTTATTGGTAAAATAAGTATTTTTATATAAATTCATTTGATATTTATTGTTAGTTGATATATACATTGATTTTATTATTATTATTGTATTTTGACCTGAGGATTAGCTATATTTTTGAATAGAATTGATTTTCGATTGATTTATTTTGAATCAAATTTGTTTTTTATTTTATTTTCTATTTGAAAATGTGGTTATGAAACACGTGTAGTCGTTCTATTATTTTAATATTTATTACTTTGTATTTTTATTACAGGTCTTTTTAGTGTATTTACTTATTAAATTTTTCTATGTGACTGGATTTTCATGGATGAATTCAAGAATTGTTTTTTTCTCTAAATTATATATTTATAAGCATATACATATATATATATATATATACATATGTCTGGTGTTGCCATCCAGTTTCACCAGTCCTCAGTCAAATCGTTCAACCCATGCTAGCATGTAAACCGGACGTTAAACGATGATGATGATGATGATGTATATACATATACATACATACACACACACATATATATATACATATAGATATATGTATATACATTCATATATATATATATATATATATATATATATATATACACATATACATACATATATATATATATATACACGCACACATTATATATATATATGATGAACTCCCCTGTGTGTCTGAGGCTCCAACAGTTTACTCTTTCTTTGTCAGTCATAATGCTGGCTGTTCTTGCAGTTTCCAGTTGATTTTGTGTTGCATGTCTTCTGCTGTATCATTTAGCTGTGTGCCTGGTATAAAGAAATATTAATGAATGCCCCTCAGCCCAATGTGGAGGCAGGATGCTCATATAACCTAAGCAACACGTACTCAGTGAATGATCAGTGCAACGCAGAGGCTGTGCACTGTGAAGTGTCGATGGCGTTGTCCAGCAACAATAATATTGGAATATAAAAACATGTTGAGAAAGCAGCGAACCCCTTTAAAGCCAAGCTAAATAATCACAGAACCTCTTTTAGAATCCAAGAGAGGTACAATGTTACAATACTAGCCAAATATATATGGAAGTAGATGTTGTAAGTATTGCTTGTCTGAGAGGAATATCATTCTAAAAAATTCATGCAAAGTAGTTTTATGAACTCAAAGAGAAAAATATTTTGTTACTGCCCTTATGATAGGAAATTTCTTTTTGCAATGCAATTGTCCCCCCTTTTGTCTTTTTGGACTAGAAAATGAGAAATTTGTACAGAACCAACACTCTTCGATTACAGCTGACATTGTTTCATGGGAAGCAACACTTCTTTCTTTTCTGGAAAATGATATAACTTTTCATTCTGGTTTTTTATTGTCACCAAGTGAACCAGGACTGTTTATTTTCCTCCATCATGAAAGAGGTTATGCACTTCTGAAGAGTCATCAAAAACTGCCAGCTACAATAATTGCAATCAAATGAAACCATTGGTAACAATTATATGCCATTACCTGCACAGGCTGGTGTAAGCTCTGCACCTTAGGCAATCCCTAAGTCCTGGCTGGCAGATCCCTCTCACAGTGGGAAGTAAAACTAATTTTTTTTAATCACAAACAACTATTGAATAATTAGAAAAATAAACAATGATCAGACCTTTGACATGGTTAATACAAATGGTCAGTCAGTTTGATTATCTTTGTTGGACACCAAAGGGTTTCTTTCTCTCTCTCTCTCTCTCGTTATGTGAACTGTCAGCCATAAAATATGTTGCTGTGTAAATGGTAAGACAAGAGTACTGAATATGGAACTAACAGAGTTTCACACGACAGGTCGTAAACTCTTAACAAAGGTTAAGTAGCAGCAAATAAAGAAGTGTGCCTTGCATGGAAAGTGTTTCAACAGGGTTTAACACCCAACACATTATGTTTTATATTTGTAGCAAAACAGCCTCATTTCTCATTAACATATAATTAACAATTATGTTGTATAGATTATTATTATTAATATTATTATGAAGATGAAGATTAATTTGTTGTTGTTTTTGCTCAACTCTGTACAAATTATACAATAATCAGTAATTTCATTGTTTACAGCTGTATATACTGAAATACTTGCTTAAGATTGAAATATTTATATGTTTATTAAATATCCAACACAACCACTTCAACATCTCCATCTTGTATTTCATTTCACAACCCCCCCCCCCTGAAGTCTTGTCTTTGATCTTTAAAAATTTTTTACTTCTAAATGTTTTTTGTTGTTTAACCAAAGATTAGTTCTAATCCAGCAGATCTAAGACCAAAGACATTCCAGCCGTGACCATCCGTTCAGACATTTTCCACCAAATACCAAAATGTATGAAGGACTACATTAGCAAATGTTCTCTATTTTGATTTGAAAATAGTCAAGATGTGATTCAAGCAAGATTTAGCTGCTATCTCTAGCAAGTTGAGTGACACACTTAAGAGTCTCTTCGGTTGGATCATCTTTTTTTGTTTTACTTCATGTTTACTTTTATTTGTTTCAATCACTGGCTTGTGGCCATGCTAGAGCACCATCTTTCGGGGAAAATATGGAACTTACTGGCAGAGTTATTAGAATGCCAGGCATTTCATCCGTCTCTACGTTCTGAGTTCAAATTCCATTCAGGTCGACTTTGCCTTTCATCCTTTTGGAGTCGATAAAATAAGTACCGGTAAAACACTGGGGTTGATGTGACTTACTCTGCCCACCATAAGAGAAAACTGCTGGCCTTGTGCCAAAATTGGAAACCATTAGTTTATATAATTTCAGTAAAAATGGAAGGCAACTCTAGACCCGTTTCAGTCTTATGTCCTCACGAACAAACATTCTGTAAAGCGGTTGACATTAGGAAGGGCATCTAACTGTAAAAGACAAGACAGGAACTTGGTGCGGCTCCTGTCAAGCCATCCAACCCATGCTAGCAGAGAAAACAGGCATTAAATGGTGATGATTTCTAATATCAAATACATTAACACTAACTTCCTTGGCAGCTTATCTTTCTTTGAATTATTCAATTGCTTCCTAATATATCTACATCAATTTATCTGTCTGTGTATCCATCCCTTTATCTTTCTCTCTCACCACACAATTATTTCAAACTAATTTTTTAATTCTCCTCCTATTAAATCTGACAACTTAGCAACACAGTTATTTCTAGTTTGTTTTTTTTTTAAACTCCTTACATTAAATATTAAGTCAGCCCTAAATTAAAACAACCAAACAGTTTCTATTAACTCCCCACACATAGAAAAAATACTTTAATTTTTTGACACAAGGTCAGCAATTTTAAAAGGAGTTGGTTATAACATGAAACCCACTTCTAGACTGGTTCTGTATTTTATTGACCCCTAAAAAAAAGGAACAAAATAATCTTTGAAAAGGCAAAAATAATTTAATTAAAAAAATTAATAATAATTTCCATACCTGGAAAAGTATTTATTACAGAACTGTTTCTTCCTCTTTTCTCATAAAACCCGTGTTGTAGCTATGGCAACCTTGTGTTGTTGCCATGGCAACTATGTGTTGTAAACCCAATGTGGAAGAGGACTGTAAGCACACACGTGTTGTGTGTGCACGCATTTTAACTTTAAAAAAGGAGGTTACACCATACATGCCATGGATTTCCCCCATGTCTCCACAAACACATAATTATAGGGTTTTGTCAACCCAAACAGCAATCTAGCTATAAGGCTGTGGCACATATTTAGGCTACAAAAGAAAATGCTGTCACTCATTTGAAAACTGAAAGTTTTGGGTCCAATCCACAAGAGTTGACTAATTAATTTAGCTTTGTTAATGAAGTGAAACATATACAATCAGGAAGAAAAGCAGAATTCATTGCCAACACAAAAGGCAGACATGAGAAGAGTAGGAGGAAATATGTGTGTGTGTGTCTAGGAACATATACACACACATACATATGTGTACATAGATAGATAAATAGCTACACACACATAAAACCCACTAATGGACTGGTTCTATGTGTCTGATATATAGATAAAGGGCCAAATTAGAAATTCAAAGGGAAATAATTAGTTTTGTATAAACGAACAGCATTTATCAGGAATAACTGGTCCCATCTTCTATGGCTAAGCCCACAAAAGGTGGTATACAGATAAAAAGACCTTGTACTCTGTCTGAGGATACATCTCCATAGCTCGAGTCTAGGAAGATGGAAAGAAAGGAAAAGGAAAAAAAAAAAAGGATTCAAGTTTTAATCATTCACCAAAGAAACAAAAACTGCAAAGACTAAGTTTAAAACCAGCATTAAACAGTTCCCAGAAGGAAATCATCGTACAAGCATTTAATTCACTGAACAGGAACTTAAAATGTGCAACTGGTTACACATATTCTTCTTGGAACTTTAAATATCTTGGAAACAGTTCAAAACTGACAAAAGAAAACAAGGTACCACCTTTGACAATCAGAAATGTTGATTTGAATAGGTTTAAATTCATTAATAATGATTTTAATAAGGATTTATTAAAATAGAAAAACTTTCAGAAAGACAGGTTAATATCAGTTTTAAAATATTTTCACTTTTAGTTTACACACACACACACATTGGTTTAAACAACTATATTACTTTTGTTGTTCAATTGCAATTTCAACTTTGCCAAAAATGCTTTCCTTTTGCAGCCGTGTTATCTGAGATGGTGTTTAATTTGTAAACGAGTTCCAGGTAATTAATGTGCCTGCGATAAGCTGTCTGTTGAGGTTGGTTTACCAAGGTGGTGACATTGGTTGAGGATTCTGTAGATATGACATGACAACAGCAGAAATGGACAACCTGGAGAAGAAAGAGAAATAGGGTTAGAAAAAAAAAAAAAAAAAAATGAAAGCTGTGTCAGGGGCTAAACGTGAACCCTAAGAGGTAGGCACCACCACCACTTTTGCCCCATAACAGCTGAAATAACACTACTACCTACTTTGCTTTTACTATTGGTCTTCTTTTTTAAAATAGTTGTGTGATTAAAGAAAGATTTAACTGGTCTTTCTTGAAAGTCGAGAGGCCATAAAGGCTCTCAATTTGATTGCTGGTGATGATGATGATGACACTAGTTCTGACACTGCAAGACCAACGCAACCTGTTCTGCGATAAACATCTTCAGTAGTGTTTTTAACTAAATCCTGCAGTTCCCTGCCTTAATCCGTTTTACGGAAGTGAATCATTTCTGACGAGAAACGCAACAAATTTAGAGAAGACTAAAATAAGAGACTGTGAGGTGTTCATGCTTTTCCAGACAACATTTGCAAAATAATTGGTCTTTGTTAATGTGATGTATTGAATGAAACCTCATGATAGATTTAGCTCAAGCTGTGTTTTTATTTAGCCCCCATAGGTTCTGGTTGAGCAGACATTCCAGCCATGGCCATCTAGACACAGTGTGCCCTGGATTACATTCCCTAATATATTGCTTCATTTTTCTAGATGGTAGGCTGTAATTTAATTAACCACATATTTGTTTATCCAGCTTCAAGTTGGCCACTTGCGTGGTCGTTCAGCCAGCTAGAAATAGCAGCAAAATTTCTCACAAATGACAGCCTTCTATTTAACAAAATGAAAGAACAGATATAATCTCAGATAATTTGTATCTGTAAAAGGACAAGATGGTCATGGTTAGAGAGGCTTTGATCAAAAGTTTGCAGAACAAAGATTGACCTGCTTTTGTGTCAATTTTTAAAGCAATGAAGAATTTAGTAAAACATAACTTTATTAATTAAGATGGTGTTTGAAAGAGATTAATAGGAAGTTTTCATGCAAGATTTCAATTTCGATCACCAAAATCCAATTGTGTTGTGTTCCCAGAATAACAAGAATAGCTGAAACGTAATCTCTTCTGCATTCCTGTTAAAACAGTCAGAGACAAGCAATCATGTTGCAGCTTTGTAATCAGGTCTGTTTATGACTTATTGTTAATACAGTCACCTCAAGCTGTTGTTTACTTTTTATTTTTAATTAGGTGGGGGACACAAAAACACGTATCTTTGTGATCAATGAAACAAGTGTGTGATGAAGCCAGCACTTTGGTCAAACAAGCAAGGACTGGACTCTTTGCAACTGAAGAAATTATGGATGATATTTATTGTTCAGATGAAGAGTTTACACTTTGACTGGCAAAGAGAGAGATTCAAACAAAGTGAGGAGGAAAATAGCAATTTGGGTGAAGAAATTATGGCAGTTGAGAAAAAGACCCATTGTTGTTATTCTCCTGAATTTTTATTTTTTTATTTTTATTGTATGATTCTGTCCAGTCGTTTGCCTGCAATTTACAATTGTTGTTCTTGAGCTGTGTATGTTTATTCTTTTACTCAGGAAACCAAGTGGAGAGGCCCAAGAGGCTTAAAACAGGACATTTTTGCCATAGAACTATGAACAGTCTCAGGCAGGTTGGAATCAAAAGGGTTCATCTGTCAGTTACATTACCATCACAGTCTGACTGAATTGCCTTCAGGGAATTCACTCTGTGGTAAGAATTCAGATTGGTCTCTGGTTTCAGAGAATAACTTCATCTCACCAAACCCAGAAGCTCTGCAAAGGTTTGCGGAGCATTGCCCTTCCACCAATGTCTAAGCACATGCACACAATATGTATATACATATACAGGTAAAAGCTAGAGACAGGAAGGGTGTCTGGCCGTAGAGTAAGACCTCAGCAATCTATTCATCAAACCCAGGCTCCTATGGAGAAATGGATACAAAACACGAATGGTAAATGTTAGAAATGGTTACAATTAAAGAAATGTAGGTGTGAAATAAGAATCAGTGAAACAACTTACATAAAACTGCTGAGCATCTGTTTGGTATCTTCTGAAGAACGAGAATTGGCAAAACTAATGAAAGAACAATAGACTGCAGCCCAAGCACACCATTTTAACTGGAAAAGAAAATAGTTTATTAACCCATGATTATTATTATTATTATTATTGTGGTAAGATGGCAGAACCGTTAGCATGCTGGACAAAATGCCTGGCTGCGTTTCATCAGTCTTTATGTTCTGAGTTCAAATTCTGCTAAGGTTGATTTTGCCTTCCATCATTTTGGGGTCAATAAATTAAGTACCAGTTGAACACTGGGGTCGATGTAATCAATTCATCCCCTTCCCCAAAATTGCTGCCATTGTGGCAAAATTTGAAATGATTATTATTGGACCTAAGAAGCATCAGTTGTGGTGTGCAAGAGACGACTGCGCTGGTATGGTCATGTGGCGAGAATGGATGAGGATAGCTGTGTGAAAAAGTGCCACACCCTAGCGGTTGAGGGAACCCGTGGAAGAGGTAGACCCAGGAAAACCTGGGATAAGGCAATGACTTGTGACCGAGACCTTTGGAAATTATGCAGTGTGTGAGAAGACCCGGCAAGCCAAGTGAGACCATAATATGAGGCCTCTGCCAGGGGTGTAGCCAGCCCGCTTACGCGTACCTCTCCTTCATTGGACACTAAACTCTGCTTGCGAAGACCTGTTGGGGCAAGTGAAATCGAAATCGAACCAAATTTGACGATGGAACCCTAAAACCCTTCAATGCCAGTTTTCTTCCTGGTTTTATATACTGTGCTGGGTACAGTATCAGAGCAGTTCTCCTGCTCTGATTGTGTCCACTTCGCCTGTCTCCATGGTAACCATTATCAGAATTTGTTGGCCAAGAGAAACAGACTGGACAATGGGAAGAGTGCTCTATGTCCCAACTGTCATACTACATCCCACATGAATTCTCTCTGCATGGGGATGGTCATCAGAGTTAGGTGAAGATAGGATGTAACAGGGGCTACATAGCCGTCACTTCTATCTCTCAAACAACAACAATAAACATGAAACAAAGTCTGAAATTGTAGATTTGTTACTTACTTTCATCATTAGTCCACACATACTGAATATCATGCCCAGTAAGTTCATATAATCTGGGGTGGGGTCATCAACTGGTCCACCACTGGGCGGGGACTTGTACCTGGAAGAAATTTAGCAATTAACTTAATGATGCATTACAAAATTTATATATAACAAATTCTTTAACCTTTGGTCAGTCTTATGAATAATCAGCTCTATGATGAGAGACACTCCAACTATGGCCATTTAGCTGTATTTTGTTTGTAAACAAAGAGTCACATCAAACAATATTTGTAACATCGCAAAGCTGTGACATGGGGAGATATTGATAAATCGGGTATAGCTGATCATGTATGGAAAAATGGAGACCACCTCCTCCTGTGGAAGGAAGTTAAAATAATAGACAGAGAACACCACTGGGAAGTACGAAAACTAAAAGAAGCAGGACATATACTAGGACGCAACGACCTCCTAAGCAGACCGAGTGCAGATATGAGTAGCATATGGAAACCGGTATTAAGGAAGGATAGGAAAATCATAGTTTTATAAGTCCTAAAATTCAATCCATAATTGGCCACAGGCATAAGGCATAGTGGTTAAGAGCATGGGCTACTAACCCCAAGATTCTGAGTTCAATTCCAGGCAGTGTAGCATGGCTGTTTACACACAGGCATCATACAGTCTGCTTTTTGCTCTGAGCAAGAGGCCCTTTGTTACCAGCAGAGGTAGGAATTCTCTGAACTTTGCCCAGCCTATTCTTATTCTAGCAGCTATGCTCTCGGAACATCCACCCCTGCTTCTGACTTGGTCACCTAGGTAACGGAAGCTGTTGACTATTAGTTTTCCCCTCTGGCATGTGGTAGAATCTATTTTCTGTATACAAAAACTATCTTCCCTGTTAACCTTCCTGATATTGTTGTACCTCTAGACCTTGCTTCCACACCTGAAACTTCTTTTCTAGTTCTGCTAGTGATTCACCTATAAGAACAAGGTCATCAACATTGAATTCCACTGTTATTGCCTGGAGGACTATGATGAACAAGAGGGAGCTGAGGACTGATCCTTGCTTGTACCCTGAATTTTCCCCTATACTCGTTGCCAACCCTCACCTCACTGACAGTACCCCTGTACATGGCTTGTACAGCTCTCACCAATGACTCGTCTATCTCTAGTTTGACCACTATATAAGGGATCAAGGGATCCTGTCAAAGGCTTTCTCCATCTCAACAAAAGCCATGTACAGAGGTTTATCTTTGGTTAGGTATTTCTCCTACAGCTGCCTTACCAGAAATATAGCATCAGAGGTGCTTCTCCCTGGCACAAAACCAAACTGCATAAATTTGGACATAACTGCAGCTAGTTTGACCCAGATTTCTGCCCCTCCCCACGTCGACTTTGGATGATCATAACTGTCAGAAAAATGGATATTTTTTAATGAAATTTTCTACGAATATCTGTTATATCATGTAGATTCCCCCAAAATTTCTGTTCTAGGAATCTACATAGTCCGAGGTATATTTGTAGACAATTTCATTAAAAAAATATCCATTTTTCTGAAAGTTATTATCATCCAAAGTCGGCGGAGGGGGAGGGGCAGAAATCTGTAGTTATGCCTTTTTTTTTCTCTCCATATTTAAACACCACAGAGTTATAAAGCAGAGAAGATAAGGAGAAATAATGCAAACTTGGTGCGAGTCAAAATAAGAAATAAATATTCATAAACCCGGCGTTAATAATACTTTTGTACCATAAATTTGTTGTCTCAGACCTCTTCTTCCATTAAATGATTCAATATAGTTTCCAGTTGCGCTTTCGTCCCAGCCCAGACCTGATTAAGAAAACATGATCGATTCGTTTTTTTTTTTAAATATAAATCTAGCACTGCATTAACCAATGTATCCTTCGAGTTTTTCGTTTTTTTTTATGCCGGTAGAAGGAGATTTGGCTGATAATAAAAAAAAGAAGACCAGCGATCCCGAAGAATATATCGCCAATGTTGAAATATATGTGATACTCACCGTGTGACTTTGTTCGGTCGTCTTGGATCATGGGCGTTATTGACAGACGGAACGGTTGAAGCAGACATGACAATAATATCGTATAACAGCCAAATAAAAAATATATAATTGTAAAAAATCTAGAAAAAACCAAAAAGAAAAGCGACAAAGACGAAAACAAAATGTTGCGTGTGGTTACCGGAAGCGGAAGTTAGTATGAACGGTTAAGCCATTGATGGAATTTCTGCATAGATTAGTATTATTATTACTGAAATAAAATCTATGAAATTATACGAAATTATGATGGAAAAATATGATGTTTATTAGTTTAAAATCTGTTAAGTTTGAATAGTAATGTCTTTGAAAAGATTTATTTGGTACTAAAATGTGAAAGGTTTCTGAGGGAGAAAGAGAGATTTGAGAATGGCCGCCTCAGAAGTTGGCAAAACGAAGCAAGACAATTGCTGTGATGTAAGATGACTTTTATAACACCCACTACCCTCTAATATTTCGTCTTTCTAACTGTGCATAATATTTGATGAAACTGAAAACGATCGATCAATTAATTCTCGCCTTCTCTTCGTTTCTTTGTTGCATTTTCCTCGCTAACACCCACACGTGTATCGATTTATTGACGGGAATTCTCGCCTCAATGCATTCATTAAATATTGTTTCTATCTTCCACTTGTTTCGAAAGAAGGAAAGAAACAGATGAAATTTTAGCTTCCAAGTATTAAACTCCAGCTTAATTAATGAATATATTTGCTGATTCAATGTGTTTTAGGGTCACAATTAACGACCGTCTGTCGTTTGCTTGAGTAGCCTTGGGGGGGGGGGGAGGTGAAATCTAGCAGACGATAAATGTTTTCCGAGCAGACCAGCGTCAGGTGAGATGTGTTGTTAAGCAGATGTTAGCAATCTCGTTGGTTGTAATTAATTTGATGTTGTTATTGATATAAACGTGGTCTATTCAAATAGAATTGTTTACAGTCGCGTATTGTGGAATCAATATTTAAGATAAAAGAAAACAAGAGGGTGGGAAGGAATGAATGACGAATTGGATGGTGTAAAATCTACCAGATGGTGGAGAATAAACACAGGACAGACAGTCCGTCAACGACGATCGGTCTACCGTTGCCTACTACGAGCCTAACTCGAATATTATCCTCATTCTTATTCTTACATTACGGCACTAATTGACTATATTAAGCACAAAAATCTTTTCTACCATATTCTATTGCACTTAAATATACAGTAATACACACACACACACACATACATATTTGTACTGTAACGATTACTGTGACAAAGTATGCACATGATACGGTTACTACTACTACTACTACTACTACTACATCTATGACTATTGATGTCATGTAACGGACTAAACGGCAACCTTGCCGCCTACTCTTACAATGTTTGCTATAATATTGATAGTTACTGTTATCAACAGTTATAACAACTAGTATCATTGATCAGTCATCATTTTTATTGTTGTTGTTGGTGTTGTGTATTGAAATCTCGTTATATACACTTTTATTGGTTTCTGAGATTGGACTGTGACCATGCTGGAGCATTGGTTTCAAGTGTACAGTCGATTTTATTGACGCCAAATTCTTTTTTCACTCTTGTATTATTTTATTGTTCACTATTTATTACACGACATATAAGTAACAGCATATAAACACAACACTGGCTTTAACTGGTACACGCACGCACTCGCATGCACACACACACACTCATGCACACACTCTTAGCCTCATGCAACACACACACACACACACACACTCATGCACACACTCTTAGCCTCATGCAACACACACACACACACGCACACTCATGCACACACTCTTAGCCTCATGCAACACACACACACACTTGCAGCAACTTCAATAGTGCTAGTGATATGATAAAATACGTTTAGTATGCTGTAAAACGGTTGCTGATAGGAAGGACATATAGCTGTAGATGCCTAACCAAAAGGGAAACATGAGAGTGAGGTGTGATTCCCTGATCCATTTATGAAGGCAATAATTTCAAGCAAGAACTGACCTGGTCTATGCTGACCTGTCTAGCAGCAGGGGAAATGGATGTAAAATAATGAGGATGATACATCTATTTCTAGCAGATAAAGCTACCACATAAACACTCTTCCGTTGGCTCAGCCAGTGGCCGTTTGCTTTGGATGCTCAATGGAAGAAGTGGGGATATGCTGTATTGTAAGTGGTGTGATAGTCAAATCCCTTTCAGTGGTGAACAGAATGTCTTTTGGTGTATGGCATGTGTTGTAGTAGTAGTAGTAGTAGTGCCATAGAGAGATTGAATGTGGTGTGTACAACAACTATTGTTGTTTGTACCTTCTCGAGCCATGCCTGGCTCATAAGTGCCAGTTTCCCAATTTCATTGGCGTATAGGTTCCCCACCTGGACGAGATGCCGGTCTGTCACAGGATTGTTGTTGTTTAGCCCCAGGTAACTTTAAAGGTAGACTTATGATCAAGATATTCCAACCATGACCATTGTATCAACTTTTGTACTTGACTTGTACTTGAATTTACTCACCCTGGATGGATGAAAGGTAACGTTTACCCTGGATGTATTTGAACTCAGAACATAAAACGTTGTAACTAAATACTGCCAAATATATTTTCTGATGTAGTTCTGATTGTGCCATACTTTATGTTATGTTGCTGGCTCTATGGCAAACTTATTTGCTGTGATAGTTTTTAAAGTTTCACCTTTAACCTTTATTCACAGGTATTTGAAGATGCTGTAGAAGATATAAGCTCACCAATGTAAGTATTAAACTATTTCACTTTACACTTTGTGTCTCTAATATGAAAGAGATATGAAAGTAAAATGAGGCGATGTACTTAAGGATTTGGACAAAAACTCTTGTGTCCTTGGTTTAAACTCATTGCAGTGGTTTTATCTTTGGGCTGTACACTTTATTCTAAGTAATGATTGACCCCGAAGATGCCTCTACAGAATAATTTGACTACAATATACAAGTAGGCTGAAGAAAACAATATGCAATTAAATGCTGTCAAGTTTTAAGCACTCCAGTATTGACCTACAAAATGATTACTCTCAGAATACACAGGACCATGGGGTTCTGCAATCCTAGAGTCTGAGTCAGTGTCTGAACTGGGAATCCATATAAGCAGCAATGCATTGTTCCATGTGCATATTACTAAGATGGCAACAATATGTAGGCAACTAACTGGTTGAATTCTGAGATCATTCAGAACACAACAAAAGGTAACAATGCTGCACCTGTAGAGAACATTTGTTCTTAGTTGCTGGGATTATCGCTCCCAATTATTGTTGCCACAAACTGTCAAGTTAACAGCAGATGTGGAAGCAACCCAATATCATTGCACCAAGAAGATTGCCTTGGTTCTACGGATGGACTACTTGGAATGGATAAAAGAGCTGAGGCTATTTTTATGGTTTATATATGCGTGTAAAGACACACAGACACAGGCACATGTATGTATATGTGTGTGTGTGTGTATATATATATATATATATATATATATATATATATCCACACACACACACATGCATATATACATATATATACATTGATTTCATTCTCACCAGACAGTGGGATGCATGGTTGCCTTTAAGTATAAAGACCCTCTCTGGT
>NC_068987.1:122338-124315 GCF_001194135.2 Octopus bimaculoides
TCCCCAGCATAGGTTAGTCATTAGCACCTTTAGACTCCCAGCCAGAAGGATGCCAAGAAGTAGAACAATCTTAGAAAGAAGGATTTGGAAGCTTAAGGACCCTTCATATGGTCAGAGATTTAGGGACATCCTAATTGAGAAATTTGATGAGAGGGAGGAGGAACTACAGGCTTGTGGCATAGAGGGCAACTGGGAATTCCTGTGGGACAGCTTTCTGAGTGTCACAGACCAAATCTGTGGCTGGTGCAAAGTCCCTTCCAGACTTAGGATAATGTGGTGGTGGAACAATACCGTAGACAGGGCCAATAGAATAAAGAAACAGGCCTGGAAGAATGGGGGTAGCAGGGAACTGTGTCAGATAACCAGAAGAGAAGCTAAGAGACAGCTTTATGTCTTGCCAAGGGAGAAGCAAAAAAGAAGAAGTTTGCCTATGTTCAGTGTCATGAGGACCAAAGAACTGAAGTATTTTGGATTGCAAGACTGTATGTGAGAGAAAACTGTGATGTCATAGTGGAGAAATGTGTGCGCATGGATGATGATGCACTTGCTTTTAATGAGTCTGCAAGGAAAGAGGCATGGAGATGCCACTATCAAAGAACTGCTGAATGTGCAAAATGAATGGGAGGAGGAGAGTCTGCCAAAGGTTGAGTCGATTGGGGGACCAGCTACCTGAATTGACAGTACCTTGGTAGATAAAGCAATTAAGGGATATGAAGACAGGGAGAGCCCCCCATGACCCATCTGGAATCACCACTGAGATGCTCAAAATATCTGGCAGTGTGGGTTAGGGTCTAGTCACCCATATTGTAAATCAGGTGGTACACAAAGGAGTCATACCCAATGACTGGTGTAGCAGTACCATAGTCAATTGCTACAAAGGTAAAAGTGATGCTTTAAATAGAAATAATTACAGAGGTATCAAATTGTTAGATCAGGTGATGAAAGTTGCAGAGAGTCATAGCTCAAATAATTAGGGAGAGAGTTAGTCTAGATGAGATGCAATTTGGTTTTGTGCCAGGGAGAAGCACCACTGATGCTATATTTCTGGTAAGAAAATTGCAGGAGAAATATCTAGCCAAAGATAAACCCCTGTACTTGGCTTTTGTTGACTTGGAGAAAGCCTTTGACAGGGTCCCCTGATCCTTTATCCGGTGGTCAATGTAGAAACTAGGGATAGACAAGTGGTTAGTGAGAGCCAGTAAAGCCTTGTACAGGGATGCTACCAGTAAGGTGAGGGTGAGCAACGAGTACAGCGAAGAATTCAGGATACAAGTAGGGGTTCATCAAGGATCAGTGCTCAGCCCCCTCTTGTTTATCATAGTCCTCCAGGCAGTAACAGAGGAATTTAAGACAGGCTGTACCTGAGATCTTCTTTCTGCTGATGACCTTGCTCTTTTAGCTGAATCACTGCCTGAACTAGAGAAGTTCCAGGTCTAGAAGCTAGGTCTAGAATTAAAGGGCCTTACAGTTAACCTAGCAAAAACCAAAGTCTTAGTGAGTAGGAAGGCAGACAAATCACAAATCCTTTCAGGTAGATGGCCCTGCTCAATCTGTATGAAAGGTGTAGGTAGGAACTCCATAAGATGCACCTAGTGTAAGCTTTGGACATATAAAAGGTACAGCAATATCAGAGCTTTTGTATGTGGAAAATGCACAGGTACAATAAACGCTGAAAATGCACAGAAAATAGACTCCAGGGGTGCATGCTAGAGGTAGCACATAGCTTCTATTATCTCGGCGACCAAGTTAGTAGCTGTATGATGGCAGCATGCCAACCCAGTTAAACTGTTCAACTCTTACCAACAGGGTCAATGAACATTAAATAATGATGATGATGATATTTGGAAATGGGCTGTGCGTGAGAAGACCCGGCAAGCCAGCAGGGTCAATGAACATTAAATAATGATGATGATGATATTTGGAAATGGGCTGTGCGTGAGAAGACCCGGCAAGCCAGCAGGGTCAATGAACATTAAA
>NC_068987.1:125890-128425 GCF_001194135.2 Octopus bimaculoides
ACTGGCTCCCGTAGGATTTTCGAGCGAGATCGTTGCCAGTGCCCCTGGACTGGCTTGTGCGGGTGGCACATAAAAGACACCATTTCGAGCGTGGCCGTTTTCGTGCGGGTGACACGTAAAAGCATCCACTACACTCTCTGAGTGGTTGGCATTAGGAAGGGCATCCAGCTGTAGAAACTCTGCCAAATTAGATTGGAGCCTGGTGTTGCCATCCGGTTTCACCAGTCCTCAGTCAAATCGTCCAACCCATGCTAGCATGGAAAGCGGACGTTAAACGATGATGATGATGATGATATATATATATATATATATGTATTGATATGTGTGTATGTATGCATGTATGTATGTATGTATGTACGTATGTATATATATCTAATATAATAAATGCGCAAACTAATTTCTGGGTGTCAGTGTGTCTCACTTAGACCCCCTACTATTCCTCATGATGAGATGAGAGTAATAGTAGAGATGTTGAGGGTGGTGGCAGAGACAGACAGAAAGAAAGAGAGAGAGAAAGAAAAAAGAAAGGGAGAGAAAGAGAGACAAAGAAATTTAGGGAGAGTTGATGCTTTATCTAAAGTAGTAGTGTTGATGGTGGCACTTATCTACAGTGATACCAACTTTCCCAGTTCCTCTCTGTCCATTGTATCATCTGTAACGGTGTGTGGGGGGTTAGTTGTTGGAGCCAGGAGTTACCAATTGTTACAGATGTGCAAGATGAAAGAAGAACAGTGATTGAAGTTGTAAACAAACATTTATTTACCGTTACATATTGTAGATTTTCCTTGCACAGGTATGTTTGCGTTCTTGTCATTGTGTAGTAGTAAACCACAGACAGAGATAGGGTAATGTTGTAGAGAAAAGAAAGTGAGAGTGGTGGGATGAAACAACTGCTTCATTGGTGAGTTACCATAGTTGTCTCCCTCTGTGCCTTTTCCTTCAGAGATGGCGTTTCATTCAGCCAATCAGCCAGACTTGGTTCTCATTAATTGACTCTGGCTTACGGAGTTCTTGCATTTATAACTATACAAAACTAGTTAGAAGGAGAGACATATTGTTGAGGACAATAGATATTCTCTGGGGGTCAACTGTTATCTCAGTTCAAACTTTTCATGGCCTAGAAGAGGTTAGGAGGGTCAAGTTGCAAAGACATAAATTGGCTTAGCAAAGCCATATGGTGAATGTAACTGCTGTCATTATTGTTTTTTCTGTGAGAAAAATACCGTTGAAATATTGTGGGAAATTTGCTGATTCAGGTTCAAATCTACTCTATGCCCGAATGAAGTCTACTACAATATCATCAACATTGTCTTAATTCTTGAGATAAATTAGAAAATGGTGATCAGTGATGTGGATATACTTGAGAGATGTTATATTAGGAGTGTAGAATTGATGATTTTGCAAAGTCGTTTGGGGTGGGGTGAAAAAAATAAGGTTCAAGGACTGCCTCAGAATTGCTCTGACACAGACAGGAATTTCAGTTGTTGATTGGGAGAAGGAGGCCCAAGACTGAAATGGACGGAGGAAAAGAGTGCTCAAGGGTCGTTCGAAGTTTGAAAAAGAGAAATTGAAGCAGGAGAAAATCAAGAGAAGGCTTAGGAGGAATGAACCTGTAGAAAATGAGGGAGTGTTGCTTTATATGTGTGTGATTTGTGGGAGGAAATGCTTGAGTCATGCAGGCCTGGTCAGCCATAACGCACACACACACACACACACATGTACATATATATCATGAACTAAATGTTACTTTCTCAGATGCAGCACAGAATTTTGTCAGTGAACAGGTCGCGGTCTCAAAGCGACGAAAATATTTTGAGAAATTAAATTTAAATGTTGAAGTGAATCTAAAGGTTTTTTTGTGTGCTTTTTAAATGGCTTATAAACACCTTCCATGCTGCAGTTGTAAGTAAATATAAGGACCTGGAAATTGAAATACAAAAGATGATCCATCTTAAAACGAGAACTGTTCCTGTTATTGTGGGTGCCCCAGGTATGATAAAAAAGGAATGTCAGAAACGTCTAGATAAGATCTCAGGAGAACCATGTCTCAGAGAAATCCAGAAGATTTTGCTGACAAGTACTTCCCACATCCTTAGAAAAACCCTATCAATTTGAATGTCTGTGTTGTAATACATGAAGATATTTCACTACCTCCCCTCCCCAAGCTTTTAGTCACACACACATCTCTTATCCTTCACTCACCCCAGGATGCTGGGTGTGTTTTGGCAAGTGACTGTAACAAAGGCGGGGAGCTGGCAGAAACGTTAGCACGCCGGGCGAAATGCTTAGCGGTATTTCGTCTGCCATTACGTTCTGAGTTCAAATTCCGCCAAGGTCCACTTTGCCTTTCATCCTTTTGGGGTCGATAAATTAAGTACCAGTTATGCACTGGGGTCGATGTAATCGACTTAATCCCTTTGTCTGTCCTTGTTTGTCCCCCTTTTGTTTAGCCCCTTGTGGGCAATGAAAAAATAAGATGCAGATTAAAAGTAAATAATAATAATAATAAGAAGAAGAAGATTAAAAGTATGTTCG
>NC_068987.1:130163-132095 GCF_001194135.2 Octopus bimaculoides
GTGTGTGACAGAGTACTTAAGATTAGGCTAGTGCTTCACCATAGGTTAGCTACCATCATCTTGGCCTATGCTCCTCAACCGGGGCTACCGGATGGGCAGAAAGACCAATTCTATGACACCCTCTTGCAAACTATCTCATTGACGAATGACAGGGATCTTCTCTTTGGGGCTGGTGATTTCAATGGTCATGTTGGACGACATGCAGGGGGCTTCCATGGCGTACATGGAGGTTACGGCTTCGGTTCCCGCAATGAGGAGGGAACCAGACTGTTGGACTTCTGTGATGCAAACGATCTTATGGTTTGCAATACCAACTTCAGGAAACCTGCCTGTCACCTAGTCACCTACAATTCCGGCAGACACTCTAGCCAAATCGACTACATCCTCGCCAGAAATAGGGAAAGAGGGCGGCTTATAAATGCCAAAGCCTTCCCTGGCGAAGAATGTACCCAACACAGATTAGTAGTTAGCGACTCTGGGATCAAGGCAAAATGGATGCCCAGAAGTAGACCAGCTTGGAGGAGAAGGGTTTGGAAGCTTAAAGACCCTGAAAATGAATGGAGATTTAGAGACATGTTACTTGAAGCATTTGACGAAATAGAAGGGGATATAGCATCACACAACTTGAAAGACAATTGGAAAGACCAAACAACAACATAAGAGATATAGATCAAACCAAAGAAAAAAGTAAAGAAAAAAAAAAATAATAATAATAGTAGATCAGGAAAGGACAACTGTCAGCAGCAACTTAAGTGAGGAAGATAAGGTGAGAGGATTTTAGATGATGACCTGCAGGGAGCAATGAGTAAAAAAAAGATAGAAAAAGATTACCAGCATTAAAAGGTGCCAAGAGAAGGAAGCTGTGAGATATGACTAAGAAAGGAGATTCTGTTCTCAGTAGGATGGATACTAACAATACAGGTGACACTAACTTCCTGAGCAATGCAGAAGCGATGGAAGTTCTTCTCTTGATGTTAACTTTCCTTAAGGCTGTGTCACTTGAGTAGAGGTCTACTTTCCATTTCTCCATGGATGGATTAAAAGAAAGCCTATGACACGATTTCACACTCATGGATAATTGAATGTTTGAGTATATTCTGTATTGCTAACAACATAACAGAGGAAAGATTAGGAAAGGAGATTAGAAAATAAAGTGAAGACTTTAAGACAAGATCTATGTAGAATAGAAGGCTGGAAACTGAAAAAATTAGAAAGCACTAGATTTTAATCTCTTGATAAAGGATTCTTAGTCAAACAGGCAGGGTGAGGGATGGTCATGGAGGAATTGAAAGAGTATGTCATAGCAGTAGCAGTAAGCTTTCCAGTTATCAGAAAAGAATAGATTAGTATCAACAGAACAGATTGAAACAAACCAAAAGAGATTTTGTAACCAAATAAATAGGGAAGAAGAACTAAATCTGAAGATGAGAAAGCTAATGCAGAAAAAAGGTAGAAAGTTCTGGAGTGATATCTGGGAAATGCCAGTCAATCATAATGGAGATACAGCATGGCTAAAAAAAAGCACGTAAGGTAAGAAGTAGTTAGTGAAGTGAAGCAGCCAGATCTATGACTGACTTGTGCATTAGTGAATAAAGTGTTAGGAAAAATGGTGAATTGGAAGGGTCCAGGACCAGATTTAGTTCAAGGATACTGGTTTGCAAAGTCAAGGTATATTACGTCCACATTTGTTGAGTAACTTCCTCAACATTTAGTCATAGTGCTGTAAGAGCTGGACCAGGCAGCTCCTACATTATATATTTACATACATAAAAGAAATATATATACACACACACACACACACACACATATGTGTATATACATATACACACACACACACATATGTGTATATACATATACACACACACACACACACACATATATACACACACACACACACACACACACACACACACACACACACACACACACACA
>NC_068987.1:132370-134309 GCF_001194135.2 Octopus bimaculoides
ATATATATATATTATATATATATATATTATATATATATATTATTAGCGTTGAGCTTACGATTGTTAGGTTGTGATTTCGAATCCCAGACCGGGCTATATGTTGTGTTTTTGAGCAAGACACTTTCTTTCACGTTGCTCCAGTTCACTCAGCTGTAGAAATGAGTTGTGGCGTCACAGGTGCCAGGCTGTATTGGTCTTTGCCTTTTCCTTGGAGACTGCTGGTCTTCCATAAACAACCTTGCCCAGACTTGTGCCTGAGAGGGTAACTTTCTAGGTGTAATCCCATGGTCAGTCATGACCAAAGGAGGTCTCGATATATATAATATATATAGACCAATGGAAGGGATCAATTAAATATATAATATATATATATGTGTAATGTGAGATAATAGTTTCACTATGTATATATTATATACATAGTGAAAGTATTAAGACTGAAACTATTATCTCACATTACAGTAGAGATGTTATTGTTTCACTTTTGACACGTATTAGTTGGAAATTGTTTTTGGTCTATGACACTCTATGAACCCTAAGTAGTGTATGTGTAAAATTTGAATGAAATCGGTTGGGTAGTTCTTGAGTTTTGGTGATGCATGCATACAGACACACAGACACACATTCTCAGTTTTATATATATATATATAGATATATCTATATCTATATCTATATCTATATCTACAGATGTATATGGTTCAAAATGGTACAAGAAACAAAAACCTAAAGAGAGATGAGAGAGAACAACATATAAACCCTAACCCTAACCCTAACCCATGCATACGAATACGTATATCATCATTAAGATAAAAATTATCCAAAATAAGCCATCTCTACTCATTTTTTGAAATATATATATATATATATATATATGTATATATGTATATATATTCACACACCCATGCATACATATATACACACATAGGCATAGATGTTTGTGTGTTTGTATACATGTGTGTATATATGTCTAATGTAAGTATGTGTATATATGTGTGTACACACCCACCCACACAATACACACACGTAGCCCCCCCCCCCACACACACAGACACACATACATACATTTATACACACACACACACACATACATATAATACATAAGTTATTTATGTGTGAACAACCTGTTCTATTTCCCACTTAGCCGTCCATTTTCCCGTCTTCTTGTTGCTCTTCTTGCTTTTCTCGTTTCTCCCCTTCTTCTCCTCTCCTGTCCATGTGCTCTGCTGTGTGAACGTAACTCGCTGCTGCTTGCAGGCATTCCTCTTAAGTGACACTTCTCACTACACTGCTGTCTTTTGTTACTGCAAATAGCCTCAGTCAGTCAGAGGCGTTGGAGTCAATGAGAAAGAGAATTCAATATCCGGAATAACATTGGCTTCTTCAGGCCCACAGGTGGGGGACAAACAAGCAAAAGAAATAAAATAAGAAGTTCCTTAGATAAGGTGAAAATGTCTGCCCAACAAGTTTGTCTGGGAGAAACTGACGCAGATAAACCTGTTGAAAGTGTTATAAAACATACAGCTGATTGTAGAGAGAAAGCCCCTGTGTAAGTAGGCATGCTACCTTTTCATTAATTCATTTCAAATATATTTATGCATTTGTGTCTCTGTCTATCTATCTTTCTATCTATCTATCTATTTCTATCTGTCTATCAATATATACACACACACACATCAAGACACACACACACACATCAAGACACACACACATGTCTGCATATGCGGAGCTTTCTCACTTTCGACTGAAGTTTCTTACCTGCTTTTTTTTTTTTTACTGCAGAATAGTGTTATTGTGTTTAGAATATATAATATAGCAACTCATTCACATGTACACATCTATATAGAGGATAGAGAGAAAAGAAAATTGGAAAATAAGTACTTATTCAATTTTGTTCTTCCCTTTCTCTCTCTCTCTCTCTCTCTCTCTCTCTCTCTCTCTCTCT
>NC_068987.1:134360-138099 GCF_001194135.2 Octopus bimaculoides
TATATATAGATATACATATAATATATATTTATATATATATACATATATATATATAGACATATATATATATATATTGATATATATTTACACACACCTATATTTATATATATATATATATATATATATTATTTATTTAAAGGTCATAATACATGTATTAAAACGCTACTAGTTTTATATGTTGAGAAAACTTAAGCATATTCTTCAAGTACAAACCACATATCATAACAAACTAAAAAAATTGAATAATAGAAATGTGAAAAAAGTGAGAAGGCAGCATATAGAAAATGGTGAAAGTAAACAACAGGAAATGCAAAATGGAAAACAGAAAAGGAAAACGCAGAAACTAAAATGTAATAAATAAAAAGTGAAAAGAGCTTTCCTGCTTAGACCTTAAATGATAAGACTGGAAACATATCAAGTGAGCCAAGAATAGGCAGAATGTTCTGATTCTTCAAAATATATTTATACTTATGCAATCACTGAAAATTTCTGACCTGGAGTTCAATAGAGAGTTAGGGATCTTAGATCTGGACGGGATCTTCACTCTTTCAGCCAAAGTTTACATTTATTTGATCCATTCGCATAAAGTATGGATTTCTTAATTACTTTCCATTTAATCACATGCGGTGTTTTGTCGTCTCTCAAAGTCCATACGCAGTTAGCCAACTTAGTAGCTTCACTTTTTTTCCCTATGTCAGAAGGAGGCTATGTGATTTACATAGCGATTTTTAAATCCACCTTCACATAATCCAATGTAGGTCTTCTTATTGGTTGTATTATTATTTTTATTTAGGGTTGCAGTAACTTCTGCATCATATATGATAGATTTAGTCATACCTTGTTGGTCAAGAGGACTGGATTCTGCGTCGTGACAGTTGCAACTGGATTCAGGCTCCTGATATTGACCACGTGTAATGATAGTCT
Organism: Octopus bimaculoides; assembly: GCF_001194135.2. Lineage (NCBI taxonomy): Eukaryota > Metazoa > Mollusca > Cephalopoda > Octopoda > Octopodidae > Octopus > Octopus bimaculoides. The sequence goes on from NC_068987.1 coordinate 135,285, forward strand.
TCATCTTGGGGCAGCAGCTATATGATAATTTCACAGAACTCCTATTAAGTATTTGCCTGTATCTATGAGTTGCTGGAAAGTATTTGTCTAGGAGAGCCAGAAATCTTTTATCAATGTTAGTTTTTATATTAATAGATCTAGTGGCATCAAAGACAAAGTAATACATAACCACTCTAGTATTAATCAAAATAGCAATAAGAAACCTAAAAATAAGCCAAAGATAATTATTTGGTTCACCCTTTTTCCTTAATATAAAAACTTGCATAGACATGGAAGCCGAGTTCATTGTGGGTGGTTTGATCGACAGAACAATGTCTAGTCTGCAGAGAATGAGCCACCTCATCAACGATAACTCGCCAGTTCACCATTGCCATCTCCCGAGCTTGCTGAAGCTTCTCATCAGTGGTGGAAGTTGATGGGTGTCCCCGTTTTGTGCTAAAAGCCTCTGATAAATTTCAGCACCTGACACACCTGACCAGAGAAATTGGATCACTGCTCTTTGTTCTTCTTTGGTGCACATTGCTAGTGGAGTGGCCATGCTTACACAGTGGAGCCAGAAAGAAAAATGGCATGATTAGGCTCAAACTTCAATCACATGACCACAATAGTACCAAATATAAGCATGCATGTGCAGAAGGCAGTGTGACAATAATAATAAAGATATGTTATGGTGAAAGTGCAGATAATTTGAGACTCACCCTCATGCATGCATGTATGAAATGCGTGTAGTCGATGTACAATTACTTACCTTTATACATTATATTATTGTATTAATTTCTATTGTTCAATTTAAACTTTATTTGATTTTTAGATTAATATTTTTATGATGAACATTTCTTTTTATGGTATTCGCTGTGATTTTAAAAGTATTTGCTCTTATATATTATAGGATTGTAATAATCTTACTGTTCGATATTATATATCATTAAAATTTTAGATTAGTATTTTGTATGGTATATGTCTCACAGCATGGTTTTGGACAGGTTCTTCATTGACTGAGTTGTGGTATGGTGGTTTGTTTCTAAACTAGTTATATATATATATATATATATATATATATCATCATCATCATCATCGTTTTACATCCGCTTTCCATGCTGGCATGGGTTGGGCAGTTTGACTGGTGAGTCAGAGGCTGCACAAGGCTAAATCTGATCTGGCAAAGTTTCTTGAAGCCTGGTGCAGCCTTCTGGCTTGCCAGCCCTCAGCCTAACCATCCAACCCATGCTAGCATGGAAAGTGGATGTTAAACAACAATGATGATGATATGTATGTATGTATGTCTCTTCTATTTTTTAATTAATATAAATCTTCCATTGAGGAGGGAGCCAGTTTCCAACAAAAATACAAGGCTCCATCTTTGGGATGTAGTTAACAGACAAATTTACATTTGGGACTTGTGAAAAGTCTTGCATATTTTTATTGTTCCACTCCCAGATTGCACTTGTACGAATTAGCCGGTTGATTTCTCTTTCTGAAAATCCCAGTTTAAGTATTTACTAAAAAAACCTAGTGCTCCAATAATTGTTGGTATGAATATGAATTCATAGTCTGGATATAGAAGCTGGAGGTTTCGGAGCAGTTGTCCATAGATATCCTCTTTTACTTTGATTTTCAAAGAGATATTTATATCTACAGGGCAGCTGACCTCTATGATGGTGCATACCTTTGCCCTCCGTCCCAAACAACAATATCCGGCCTTTTATGTTTACATTTGACAGAAGTTTTGATGGGAATATTCCACCAGCATTCCTTGAGTTGGTGTTTATGAATGCATTACATAACAGAGGGATTTCCTAAGTTTATTTCAGGAGAGTCTTTTTTTTGCGGTTGGAATTGTAAATTGTTTTAGCGACAACATTGTGCCGCATAGTTGAGTAGTACCGTGACAGCATTTTAGGACAGCCACTAATCATATGCGTGATGTCATTCACAGAAACATGACATGGCCTACACATGCGGTTGCACCTTGGGATTATAAGAGGGTCACTGTCTCTGTTGCTCACCAGGTACTTTGTGGCAATCTCCTGTTCCTGAATTGTAAACGCATAGCCTTCAAAGTGTGATGTGATGTAGTGGTCTTGTGTCCATGAGAAGTTGCGCTTTGTGTCGATTCTACTGACTTCTTCAAGCTTCTGGGCAACATACTCATGCATGGCTTTTCTTTTTGTATGGTGAGTGTTTTCTATCCAGGTCTTCTCTGAGTTAAGAGAGCCCAGCTGTTTTGGGGGCTGTGTAGGAGGAGATCATCAGGAGGAGAGTGTTTCTTGAGGAGTTCACCAGCAACTCGTACAATGTTACTCATTTCACTTTTCAGCACTGCATTAATTTGCTGCTGTTGTTCAGCAGGTGCTGCCTGGGTGATACCACACGGCATTCGAAGGCCGTCTGCACTGATCTCAGGCCTCTACCACCTTCATTTCTTCTTAGGTAGAGTCTGTCAACATCACTCTTTCTGTGGAAATTCCCAGTTGTCAGGATTTTACAGGTTTTGATATCTATGGAGTGAGTTTCCTCTACAGACCAATCAAGTATCCCAAATATTGGGATCAGCACTGGTACAGCAACTGCAGGTATGTATGTATGTATGTATGTATGCATTCTCAGTCTAAACTCTCCGACAAATGGGAACGTGAAACTCTGGGTAGCAATTCTTTTGTGATATTTTTGTGATGTTTTTGCGGCTTTTATAATAATAAAGCATATTATTCTGCCTCTGGTATTTGAGTACTATTTTTGCCACCTTGTTTCACTTTAATATGCTTATTTGGTATATACATACATACATACATATATATATATATATATATATATA
>NC_068987.1:138246-142324 GCF_001194135.2 Octopus bimaculoides
AGATAAACAAAGTTCTTTTTTAATCTAAAATATACACTCATTCATTTTCTACAATGCTCTTCCATCTATCTGGTAGGCTTTCACAGCCTCTCTTCCAAAATTCACTTGTATGTGATGAAAAATACTCCTCCAGTACTGTTCTGACCTCATCTACAAAATTCATATTTTTTCCGTCCAAATGATTTTGGAGACTGTAGAATAAATGACAATCAGATAGGGCAATGTCTGGTGAATATGGTGGGTGGGGCATCATTTCCCATTCAAACTGCTCCAGCCTTTCGAATGTCATTCTCACTGTATGTGGCTGATGGAAGAACACCTTTCATCTTGAAACCAAAGATGGTTGTTTTCTGCCTGGCGCTGAATTAAGCCACTCAGTCTGCTCACACTGGATCTCCTTTGTTATCATCTGGTTTGGGTTTAAAAGTTCAAAATGGTCTAAACCTTTTATATCCACCAAAGAGATAACAACAACACCTTACATGAGTGGAGAGCTTCTTTGGCCTGGGCTACCGGTGTTTCTCCTTTCCCTACCTACTGTCTTATTCTCTGATCCCCACATACTGCATTAATATTCCTTGTACTATCAGTTGCATTGTTGTTTTTATTGAACTCAAAGCAAAATATGCAGAATATGCTCTTTTGTCACTTCCGTTATAGCTTTGAAAAAATAATTTTTAAAATCGAACTGCACTCTTCAAAACTTGCACTAAGAATAAGTACAAGGTAAAATTACTACCTGCTTTTATAGCAAGTTAATGCAGGTAGTTTATCCCGCAGGTAGTTTAGCTCATGCAATAAAAAAAACAAAACATTATTTATGTATTTATATATATATGTATATGTATATATATATATACACATGTATATGAATATATATATATGTGTGTGTGTGTGTAGGCACAGGCATGACTGTGTGGGAAGAAATTTGCTTCCTAGGAAAGTTGTTTGTAAATTCATTGATTATAGCACATCTGTGGTGTGTAGTCTTTACACACACACACACTTTTTCTCTCTTTCTCCCTCTGTGTGTGTATACATACTACTGCTTGTTCCAATTCACTCCACAGTCCATTCATATAACTGCAACAAAACATCCCCCCCACCTCATGTAACTAAATCTACCACTCCATCCCCTTCCTGAAACACTGAAAAAAACAAAACAAAATGGACGAAAAATATATAATTCATGGAAAGTACCAGAAAGGGATGTTTTTTTTTTTGTCTTTGTTGATTATTGTATAATATTTATGTTGTAATTGTTTAATCCTGATTCAAATCCTAATTTAGCTGACCTGTGGTCAAAAACACTCCACTTGTAACCATTTATAACTCATTTGTTTATTTTTTTGGTACAACTTTTAAGAAGTACACCAATCTTATTTTCAAGATGGGTGTGAATTTCAGGGAAATTTGGTTTCTATTTTTAGCTGGCTGAGTGACCACGTACAGGTTCCTTCATTGCCTTACCATTGATGTAGTTGTAGTAGTAATAGTAGTTCAATCCTAGACAAATCCAGCTGTAACATGGGTTTCTAAGTAGGACTATTTCCCATTCTTTTAAAAGTGTCTACTACTATATTATTTCATGTTTTTAAACCAATAAAGTGTGCGATTTGAAGGAAGGGATTTCAGCTGTTATTTCTAGCCAGCCTAGAGACTGTCATGCAAAATCTGTTATAAATCTGTTTTACTATATTTCAGCAATGTTCTGAAAGAGGTCGATCTATTGTTATCTGTATCAGGCTTGAATGGGGGGAAAGGAAGCCCTGTACTCTTATGTCCACATCGCCCATGTCTTCTCATCAACAATTCAATAACACTGCTGTTGCTGCTGCTGCTGCTGCTGCTGCTACTACTACTACTACTACTCTAAAATTTACAGAAAGTGTACTAACACCCTGATGCAATCGAAGTTGCACACCATAATCAATAGGGCATGCTATGTAAGCAGCAAACACGTGAATGAATAATGTTATATGATGGCCTACACTGATAGCCATCTAGACCATGGAAACCAGTGCCAAAACAGTTTATTGTATGCACTTGTGTATTTTGTGAACAAGGATTTTAAAATCTAGTACAAAGTGGGTGGGAGGTGATTGCCAGCCAATTATATTGACCTTGGTTGGCACATTTTTTAATCATCTCCAGATAGTTGACTAGCAAAGTTGATCTTAGCAGGAGTTCAACTCTGAATGCAACAAAAGGTCAAAGAATTTTGTCTTACAATAGATACAAGCATGGTTTCAACCATGTGATTTTAGGTTCAGTCCCACTGTGTAGGACTTTGGGCAAGTGTCTTCTTGCCCAAAACCTTAGGCCTTGTGGGTGAATTTGGTAGACAGAAACTGAATAAAGCTCATCATACATGTGTATGTGTGTGTGTGTGTGTGTGTGTGTGTGTGTACTAGTGGTGAATAAAAGATCCCTATTTAAGGTGTTTGTGTGTTGCAACTGCTCTTTCATTCCTCTGTACTTAAGAACCAGCAGTGGAGGCGCAATGGCCCAGTGGTTAGGGCAGCGGACTCGCGGTCATAGGATCGCAGTCGTAGGATCATGGTTTTGATTCCTAGACCGGGCGTTGTGAGTGTTTATTGAGCAAAAACACCTAAAGCTCCATGAGGCTCTGGCAGGGGATGGTGGCGAACCCTGCTGTACTCTTTCACCACAACTTTCTCTCGCTCTTACTTCCTATTTCTGCTGTACCTGTATTTCAAAGGGTCAGCCTTGTCACACTGTGTCACACTGAATATCCCCGAGAACTACGTTAAGGGTACACGTGTCTGTGGAGTGCTCAGCCACTTGCACGTTAATTTCACGAGCAAGCTGTTCCATTGATCGGATCAACTGGAACCCTCGACGTCGTAAGCGACGGAGTGCCAACAACAACAACTTAAGAACCGGTGTACTCTATTGAATGTTACAAGCCATTCAGATCTAAAGTTGTTTGCAACCTTGACAAGAAATGCTTACTCTTTGAGAGTCAGTTTTTCTTACTTTAAAGACACAAAATTTACATTTTTGGTTATTGGATAATTTTCCTCTTTTTATCTATTAATTATTGAATACTTAGTGTTAAATAAAATGGTCTTGTGCTGTATAGTCCCAGTCCTTTATATTCAGAGTTCAAATCCTACCAAGGCCAACATTTCTTTTCAGTCAAGTACCAACATTGGTTTCAGTATCTCAGCACTCACCCAAATTTCTGACCTTGTGTTTACGTCAGGCATTAATTATTGACTCCTCCTCATACTTGTTCCTATCTCTTTTTCAGAACACCTGAGAATGTAACTCTAGACTCCAGTATAGAAGAAGCCAATATAGTATTGAATCTTTTCTTAAACAACAAATTTACAGAAGCCAGGCAACGTTTAGAACCATGGTGAGTATTTATTTTCTTCTCTAAATATCGCAAATGTCATAGCTTCTGCTACTCCTCTTCCTGTAACCCTTTCATCATCACATTTTGAGGGAAAATTCAGTCTGCGACATTAATTAATTTTGAAAATAATCAAGAATTTTCTTGCTATTATGCAAAATAACCTGGTCAGTGGACAGACAAAGTTGTCAGAGTGATATTCATTCTGGCTCGTTACATTTTGACCTCCAATCCCACCGTAGCCCACTTTCCCTTTCATCTCTCCTGGGTCAATAAAATCAAATCCCAGTTAACTACTAGGGTCAATAGAATTGACAATTTCTTCAAAATTTGCCCAAATTAGAAATCATTATTTGAAATAGTTGTCATTATAAGTTTCTTACACAGTTTTCATTTTAAAATGAACTCTTTAAATAGGAGGTTTTGTATCTAGAACCAGGGTGGGGGGTGGGGGGGTTCAAGCAAGCTGGGATTGGAAACATTTAACTGCCACCACCACCACCACCTCCACCTCCATCATCATCATCATCATCATCATCATCACCAGTTTTAATAATTCCTTTTCGATGCTTGAATGGGTCTGACTCATGATGATATATCAAAATATACAGTGAAAAATGGAAAGTTCTGTATAGATGTGGGATAGGTATATAAGAAAGAAAAGAAATGTAACAGTCACAGAAAGTTTGTATAATA
>NC_068987.1:142358-148099 GCF_001194135.2 Octopus bimaculoides
GCATGCTGGGCGAAATGCTTAGCGGTATTTCGTCTGCCGCTAAGTTCTGAGTTCAAATTACACCGAGGTCGACTTTACCTTTCATCCTTTCGGGGTAGATTAAATAAGTACTGGTTTCACAATCAACGATTGTCAACAGGGGAAGAAACTAGAAACAGTTAATAGTCTCTGCTACCTAGGCAACCAAGCCTGTAGTGGGGGTGGTTGCTCTGAGAGTGTAGCAACTAGAATAAGAATAGGACAAACAAGGACAGACAAATAGATTAAGTCGATTAGATCGACCCCAGTGCATAACTGGTACTTATTTAATCTACCCCGAAAGGATGAAAGGTAAAGTCGACCTCGGTGTAATTTGAACTCAGAACTTAGCGGCAGACGAAATACCGCTAAGCATTTCGCCCAGCATGCTAACGTTTCTGCCAGCTCACCGCCTTCTCTTCTGGCAACTAAGGGCCTCTCGCTCAGGGTGAAAGGTATGTGTGTGAACTGCCGTGCTATACGGCAGTGAAACATGGGCCATGAATGCTGAGGACATGTGCAGGCTTGAAAGAAATGAAGCTAGTATGATCTGCTGGATGTGTAATGTCAGTGTGCACACACGACAGAGTGTAAGTGCCCTGAGAGAAAAGTTGGGCATAAGAAGCATCAAATGTGGTGTGCAAGAGAGGTGACTGCATTGGTATGGTCATGTGTTACGTATGAATGAAGACAGCTGTGTGAGGAAGTGCCACTCCCTAACTGTTGAAGGAACCTGTGGAAGAGGTAGACCCTGGTAGACATGGGATGAGGTGGTGAAGCATGACCTTCAAACATTGGGCCTTACGGAGGCAATGACAGGTGACCGGGACCTTTGGAGATACGTTACGATTGAGAAGACCCGGCAACTAAAGTGAGATTGCAGCCATGCATGTCCATCCTTGTTAAGAATATTCCTGATGCATCAGGCGATATGATTACTTCATTTCTTTCTCGTCTTTGCATGTCCTCTGCATCCAGGGCCCACATCTCACTACCATGTAGCATTGTTAGGCATACTCAAGCATCATACACTCTGCCATTCGCGTGGAGAGAGAGAGAGAGAGACCTTTTGTTGCCAACAGAGATAATAGCTCTCTGAATTTTCTCCATCCTATTTTTATCTAGCGACTGTACTCTTAATATATCTTCCTCCACTGCTAATTAAATTGCCTAGGTAACAGAAACTACCAATTACCTCCAAGAAGCTTCCAAAGTATTTGAGAAAATCAATTCTCCATGTGACCTCAGACTAAAGATGCACTTGTGCATCTTCTACATACAAGATTACTTTCTCTGTTAACCTTCTGGTGATTCCACTGTCCATAGCTTGCACTGGGTACATTGTATAGAATTTCTACTTGTAGGGCATATATAAAATAAAACTATTCACTCTAAAACTAGCCAACATTCTTTGTTGTACATATATTTTTGGTGTTGTTTTTCATTTTCTTTTGAATCCCATCCTAAAATAACCATTGATGTCCCCATCTAGCCTCAACGATCCAGTAGGATATTATTGAGTTACTAAGATCTGTCTATATCTCTATATGTGTATATATATTTCTCATTATATAGTGCTGGCTACAGTATATACCATTCCTTAAGCTACAGTGTCATTCTGTATATCCAAGCTATGATGACATTTGACATGGTAAGTCATCTTTCTCTTCTCTTTGATATTCTGTAGGAATTTCAGTTATAGTTCGTTGCCCATAACGATATTAATATACACTTGAGGTTAGGGCAAAGTTGATATTGTTATTGCTCAGTGTGTGTATAAATGTGTGCAAGCGTGTGCACCATTTCTTTTTACATAAGTGTAATGTTTTAGGTGCACACGACCAAGTGTTTGCATAGATTCATTTACAGACTGCTCAGATGTGTCTTACAATTTTTCACAGTCACCAAGAGATTGGATTTGAAGGATACGTCTCAGTTTCTTTTGCTTTTTCTTAGAAAATGCTAGTATTTCTAGGTTTTTGTGCAAATCTGTAATTACAAAGCTTAATACACCTGTGATGAGAGCTACAAATGGAAATGTATGGCTGGGGTACAAGAGCTGTGAGTTAGGATATGGCAGCTGAAGGGGAGAGAGAGAGAAAGAAAAAGAAAAAGACTTGCCCAAGCACTTAGTACTCATTGACAGTTAAATAGATTGAAGTCATGTGAAATAAAGTACCTTGCTCAAGAGCACAACATTTTACCTGTTCCATGAATTGATGGCATGGCTTTATCCTCATGAGCTGAACACGTTAATCACTTTGCCTTCACCAGAGGTCTGCAGGCTTTACTAATATTAACCAGACTAAAACAGAGTTTTGGAGTGACGAATAGAGTTGAGTATTGAAAGTTTTCTTTTTTTTAATAAGTTTGAATAATTGTCCTCTTTGCAGACTCTCCTCACACCAAGGAGAAGGAGCTAGTTAACATTCAGTTTGAATATTCCTAGGTGGATATATCCAGCTTGTAGTCATTTAACTCCAAATCAGCCTTGATACCAGTTATGATTACCCAACTTAGATTCTGGGACTATTCAATGCAACCTTCCTCTTTTGGGGGATAAATGGGTGTGATTTGAAGAAGATTTGGCTGCTGTTTCTAGGAGCTTGGGTGGTCATATAATGTCACTCAATGGTTTGAAGGTGTGGAGGTAATTCCAACAGGTAACTACTCAGGTGTGACAGGAGAAACAGAGTAGAGGTGTAGAAAGATGGGTGGGTGGATAGAACTGGATGGTGCAGATAACTAATAGTAGTAGTAGTAGTGAAGGCACTTGGCTCAGTGGTTAGAGCGTTGGGCTCACAATCTTGAGGTAGTGAGTTTGATTCCTGGGCCGGACTGTGTGTTGCGTTCTTGAGCAAGATACTTTATTTCACATTGCTCCAGTTCACTCAACTGTAGAAATGAGTTGTGATGTCACAGGTGCCAAGCTGTATTGGCCCCTTTTGCCTTTCCCTTGGATAACAACAATGGCGTGGGGGGTGGGGAGGCATGGGCAACTGCTGGTCTTCCGTAAATAACCTTGCTCAGACTTATGCCTCAGAGGGTAACTTTCTAGGTGCAAACCCATGCTCATCCGTGATCAAAGGGGATCCTTAGTAGTAGTAGTAGTAGTAGTAGTAGTAGTAGTAGTTGGGCTAGAGTTAGGGAGAGGAACAATGTGAGTAATAGTTGTCCGTAATATTAATGAAAAGTGAAATAGAAACAAGTATTTTTTTGTATTAATGTTGTTTATTTTGTTTTTTGCAGTCAGACATTGAAAATGCCATTGCTGCCATCAAGAAAACAATAATTGTGTCAAACAATTCCAGACGAAAAGGGAACTTGATAGGTTCCTTGGCCCGTTCAGCTAAAGATCAATACGATAGCTATACTGAAGGTAAACCATATATTGGATTATCAGAGATTATACTGTTAGGTCCTTGACTCCCTGGGCTCTGCTAGAACTTGAAGCTTAAGGCAACCGTGAGTCATGGAATTAATCTCCCCCTCAACTGTTTTAATCCCTACCCCCACCCATCATTCCTGGTCTTTGAGTGTCTTTAGTAAAGTCCACCTGGTCTCAATCCTTTCTGTCACATTATCTCAGAGACCTTTAAAGGGGTCATGAACCCTAACCCTAACCCTTCTTGTACTAAACCATGAAAAGACAAAAAACAAAATAAAATGCACAAGCACCATAGAATATGCAGATTGTTTTTTGTTGTTTAATCCCTGGTCAGTACTGATCGAGCTGATCAAGTACAATCCAACCGTGACCACCCTCACCTTTGTCATATGTACAATCCATGCCAGCATGGAAAATAAACGCTAAATGATGATAAAGGAACCCAGAACTATATTGCCTAACCGATCTTTTATCTAAGATGGTAGGTTGTGGTGTAAGGGAAACTTTCACTGCTCTTTTGAATCGATTGAATGGTCATGTAGAGATTTCCCTCATTGGTTAAATATGAAGCTGTAAGAGTAGGGGTTAAGTAGATAGGTTCTAGGAATCCCAACTGATCGTTTGTGAGATCAGATCTGCTGAGACTGTTCTATTATGCTTCTTATTTAAGCTTAAATTTACTCTGACCAAGCTGACCTATGGTCAAAGTCATTTGGTTCTGTGACCATTCTCTCATATCTTACTGGAATGGTCTACCCTTACTTACATTCTCCACTATCTATTCTTTCTTAATATGTGATTCGGCTGCTATTTCTAACAGGTCTAGCAACCATGTAGAGGCCTTGTCTTGGCTCCTGTCTACTCAGGCCATCAATAATGTATGTGATCCATTTCGTTAAACCATCAGAGATGCTACTTGCTGATTGTTTGTATCCAATTAACCAGTATTGAAGCTTTATCTGTCTCATTCCTCGATATTGTGCATGGCCATTTCCTTGATGTTGATGGATCTTTGGGATTCTTACTACTAATCAGGAGTCTTAGGTCTGTCGTTGGTTCATCTGACAATTGTAAATAGAAACCTAGGCCCTGAAAAAACATTCTCTAATAGAGATGCATCAATTTGATTTCTTTCAACAACACAGAGAGATTTCATCACTGCCCATATTAAGCAATCTTTAATCTTCTGCTTACTAATCAGATAACCAAAACCTTGAAGGTCTCTGCTCATGTGTCACCTCACAATCATTCATATTTTCTAGGAATTTTGTATTCATAACAACAAAAACTAGTTTTCCTTTTCATAACCAGGAAATACTTCATCATCAAACAACTGATGACCATCTCTCAATCTTAAGATCTACAATAGAATACTGTTCATATGCTGATGCTACTGTTACAAAAAAACCTCTAGGATACATCCAAAACATGGTAATCTAGTTGATAGGCAAAGACTCACCCTCTCTACTCTTCTCACCTTTTCTCTTTCTCTCTCTCTTTATTCCAGTTCTCCTACTATGCTCTCTACTCATCACAACTAGTTAGGTGCATGTTACCTTCAGCCAACACACATATCACTCCTCCTCTTATCATTATGTCTTTTGCTTCCCATGTTCCCTGCTGACATTCCTTCCATGCCAATGGCTGTTGATTCACAGATGTACAAACTGTCTCATGCACTTGTTTCAGAAGCCCTGCAAAGAAGGACCATTAGCTCCTTCTTTCTTACAGCAATATTAAAACTAAATAAATTATAAAAAGGCAACATGTTAATAAACTGCCAGACATTTTAAAATTTATTTTGATTTCTTTAGTGAAGAAAAGTGCTGGAAGAGTGGTACCTTGGTGAATACTCGTCCCATGTCTTCTAGGGTCTACCTCTACCACAGGGTCCCTCCACAGTTAGAGATCAGCGCTTCTTTACACAGCAGTCCTCGTCCATACGCATCACATGACCATACCAGCACAGTCCTCTCTCTTACACATCACATCTGATCCCTCTTGTGTCCAACTTTTCTCTCAAGATGCTTACACTCTGTCAAACATGCACACTGACATTGCACATCCAACGAAGCATACTGGCTTCACTTCTTTCAAGCCTGCGCATGTCTTCAACTGTCACAGCCCATGTTTGACTGCCATGCTGCATAGCTGTTCACACACAGGCATCAAACAATCTGTCTTTCACTCTGAGAGAGAGGCCCTTTGTTGCCAGCAGGGGTAGGAACTCTCTGAACTTTGCCCAGCCTAATCTTATTCTCACAGCTATTAACCTCCACAACTAACTTGGTCACCTAGATAACGGAAGCTACCTATTACCTCTAGCTCCCCCCCC
>NC_068987.1:148110-166101 GCF_001194135.2 Octopus bimaculoides
CGGCAGTTGATGGAGTCTATTTTCTGCCTATTAGCATTTATTCTACCTGTGCTCCTTCCACATACAAAAGTTAGTTTCCCTGCTAACCTTCCCCTGATATTGCTGCACCTCTTATGTGTCCAAAGCTTACACTGGGTGCATCTTATGGAGTTTCTACCTACACCTTTTCTACAGATTGAGCAGGGCCATCTACCTGAAAGGATTTGCGATGTGTCTGCCTTCCTACTTACTAAGACTTTAGTTTTTGCTAGGTTAACTGTAAGGACCTTTGATTCTAGACCTTGCTTCCATACCTGGAACTTCTTCCCTAGATCAGTGATTCAGCAATAAAATCAAGGTCGTCAGTATAGAGAAGATCCCAGCCTGTCTTGAATTCCTCTGTTATTGCTTGGAGAACTATGATGAACAGCTCTCAAATTACTTCCTTCTGTCTTAAAAAACGGACAGAATGACTATTCTGATGTGAGATACTCTATGTAGGCTGGAATAGTCACGGGTTGAGTTGAATTGGCAGTAGGTTTGCAAGATACAAAGATCTAAGCAAAGAAAAACACATTCAATAATCTAGAAATACAAGGTCTTAATAAAATGATTGGATGGTACCTGTTTGAACATAGAACTTTTGAACTGGGGTAGACTTGGGTCTACACACAGAGATCATAGTATATTTGCAAGATCTGATATGTATTTTATACAAGTTTTAATATACGTTACCTATAACTACTTGATGCTAAACACCAACCACAAGGAGGAACACATTGTATAATGCAGTCCTAGATACATTATGCTTAAACAAAAAAAGACAGGATAGTCATTGCAGGTACATTTTTTCCATTTTCAGTCTACTGAATCCAGTCTGAACTACATGTCTCACTAACCCTGACTTGCTTTACTTTAAACCGCTCAGCTCTTTCACACATGACTGATGTCCTCCCCGCCTTCTTTACCTTCAACAGAGTGTAACGTCACACACCTGTACTTTCCAACTTGTATGTTAGGAATTTCTATAGGATTAGAATATTTCATCTCTGATTGTTCACAATTACAAATTAAATTTATACATTTTTTACCCATTTCCACTGCACCTGCCTCACATTGAAACTCTGAATGAAATACATTAAACTATTTCAAAATATTTTGAAAATAATTATTTAGTAAAATAACTCGTGTCGTTATCAAGCTGGTATTTGAAACGAATTCACATGAAATTTTGTTGGATGGTTTTAATTTAGAACCAGGAGCAGTCTCTGGGGATTAACCCTATCAAAAGGGTTAATATCTGTATTAGGGAGCAGGCATGGCTGTCTGGTTAGGGTCTTCACCTGGCAGCTATAGAGGCATGTGTGGAAGCATACTGGAAGAGCCATTCCAGTTGCTGGGTGGTATATTTAATTTGTTCGTCACCTGGCCCTTGTAGATTGGGGTGGAAGCGTGTCTGGGAAGTCAACTCTGTTGCAAGCATTTAGGCTGTTTCTGGTGAAGGTAACATTGTTCTTTCTTGCCCTGAAAAGTGTCATGGAGTCCAGGGGTGCTGCTCTGCCTTCCCTGACTGAAATATTAAATAAAAGCAAAGAAAAACTATCTTAATTATAGTGTTACTTCATTTTAAGGGAGACAAAACTGTGTCACCATACTTGAAAGGTCAATAATTACAGATTTTTTGTGTGTTGTTGCAGAGAATAAATCTTGAGACAGTCACCTCCCTCCTTCCTCCTCTCCCCCTCCCCCTCCTCCCCCTCCTCCCCTGCCGCCGCACCTGTTCCTCCTCTCACTTCTTCACTTCTAACCTTCTGCCACTCTATTTCGTCCTATTCCTTCTCCTTCTCTCTCTCTCTCCCTCTCATCTCTTTAATACTGCTACTACTATAACATCACTAGAAAAGTGATATGGAGCCACCCTCCTCCCTACTACTACAACCTTAACCCTTTCTCTTCTCCACTGACGAAGCATTTATGTAGTTACTCAACTTGCTAGAAATAGCAACCAAATCTTTCTCACCACACTCATCTTTTTTAAACAGGGTACGTCTGATAGACTGGGTAGGAATAAAAGAAGCATCTAATGAAAACTGGAATACATTTGTGAACAAGTGGGCTTGATCACGGCTGACCTGGGGCTAAACAACTACACTAATACTTCCTCCTCCTCCTCCACAATTTAAAATCTCTTCTTTACACACTGGCATAATTTTTCATTTATTTTCTATCAGCTGCAGCTAGGAAATTCACTTTGTAATGCGATGGTTTCAAGTTCAGTCCCAACTGCATGGCCCCTTAGATTAGTGGCATGTAGTAAGAGTGAACCTGAGACCTCAGCTGGCCAAAGCCTTGTGAGAGGATTTGGTAGATGGAAACTGAGAGAAACCCACTGTCAGTGCATGGATGACAGCCTGGCCAGACATATGTATTGTCATCATGCATGCATGGGTAGGGCAGTTGACAGGAGCCAACCAGGTAGAAGACCACTCCAGGTTATTGTGTCTGTTTTAGCAGGGTTTTTACTGACGGATGTCCTTCCTAACATCAACCACCCTGTCTTATTCATTTATTTGTAAGTTGATACATGAGGCCATAACTCAACTGGTGATGCCAGCTGACAGGCAGATTAAGTTATTATATCTGTGAACATGATTGCAGAAGATAATCTGGGCTGAAGAGTGACCTGTGTGCACATGGTCATGCAAGATTCAACGAAGGAACGGCACTCTTCTGATGAAAAGGAGCAATCAGTATATATGTGTGTGTGTGTGTGTGTGAAAGAGAGAAAGAGAGAGAGAGAGAGAAAGAGCGAAAGAGAATTCTACACAGTTTCTTCTCAATTACACTTATTCTAAAAGCTGATAGTTTTCATTGCAAATTGAAATTATATATATACATATATATATATATATATATAAATTAATATAATGTATTAAACATAATATAGGTGGCCCATTAGCAATTAAGACCTAAAGGTAAATTGATAAACAAAGGTACAAAATAGTACCAGCATTGCTAGAAATAAGAATCAAAGACAACTTTTTGAGTTGTTTTTGTCTCTTATTTCTCGCAATTCTGGTACTATTTTGTACTCTTGTTTATTAATATATATATATATATATATATATATATACATGTGTGTGTGTGTCTCTTGTCTTGATATTTGTAAATGAGCCTGATGATGGTGATGGTTGTAAATGAGCATCACCATGATACAGTGGATGCAGTTCACATTATGTCAAGCCAATGGGAAATATGACTTTGCTTGGAAAGAGGTGGGGGTTGGCCTCATGGAGGACATCTGGTCGAGGAAAATCTGCCTCAACAAACTCCATTCAAGTCATGCAAGCATGGAAAGATGGACATTAAAATTGAAATGAAGGCATTGGTCAGTGTGAGGCTATAGTGAAAAGCCATTTGTTTGAAATGGCCTTCAGTGAGGTTGAATATGATTGTAGAATGAATTTCTCAACCATACTGCCATGCCATGAACCACTAACCCATTCCTGATTTACTTTTGTTTCCTGTAATATGAAACAGTAAATTCATATTGTCACAATGTCACCACCACCACCACCACCACCACCACCACCGCAACCTCTACCAACACCACCAATACTTCACCACTACCTCCACTGCCATCACCATTACCATCAATCTCTCCTTCACAACCACCACCACCTGTACAATAGTTATTGTTGTTGTCATTACAGAGGAATGCCATGCTGAACTTTGCTATGCTGAAGCTCTCCTAATCCGAGCAATGCTCACTTTTGTCCAAGATGAGAACTTGATAAGTTTTGTGAAAGGTGGCCTGAAAATCAGGGAATGTTATAAAACATACAAGTATGTATCCTTATTCTTTATAACCTCCGCTTCTTAATAAATTTTGCATCATTAACCATTGTAATAAACATCATTGATGTTGGTCTTTAACTACACAGTATTTCATGAACATGGGGAATTTGGATATAGATATCCAAGGTTCAATCACTAGGTTGCATAAACAGACATGCGCGTATGCGCATGCTCACACACACACACAACTACATGCATACATTTAGATATGTATGTATACATGTGAGTGTGTGTCTGTGTATATAATGTAGAAAATGCATTTCATATTTTAAACTTTATAAAACATGCAACATACATGTGTTTCAATAAACCAACTGATAGGATTACACACTTGTTTGTTGCAAATGACGTAATCTTATAAGCTTTACCTTATCAGTGTTTTGACAGAAAATGCAAAGGATACTGCTAAGTTACTCAGTATAGAAATACCAGAGAATTACTTGGCTGTATTTGTTTTGATACTTTGCATTCTGAGTTCAAATGCCATTAGGGTCAGCTTAGCTATTCATCTTTCATTTCATGTTCAAATTCTCTACAACATCACTTGAGTGGCAGGATACAGAGTGACAGGATGGTGTAAATAAAAGGTAGAAAGATCCATTAAGGTAGATACAGGTACTCGTACCAACCTACAATGTTCACATTTATACAAAAGAGAGAGGAGAGAAGGAAGAAAGATAACCACAGAGACTCAGGGATGAGAACAATAGCATCAACAAGAAAAATACAAACAACAGCAACAAAGACAATAATAATAATCTTTTCTACTGGCCTGAAATTTTGAGTGTGGTGTCAAGTTGATTACACCAACCCCCTGTGCTCAAATGGTACTTTTTATATTGACCTCAAATGGATGAGAGGCAAAGTTGACTTCAGTGGAATTTGAACTCAGAATGTAAACGGCAAAAATACCACTAAGCATTTTGCTCAGTATGTTAATGATTCAGCCAGCTCTTCACTTTAATAACAACAACAACAACAACAACAGCTATAGTATGAACAGATCCTGTTATAAATAAAACATAAGAAGCACAAGTGTTCAGTAGATTGCCAAGTTTATGAAATCAGCCCCAAATATTCTGCTCTCTAGCAGACAAACAAAATGTGTTTATTAGAATTTCCTAGGATAGATGAGAACTGTCCTTATTCAGACTTTAATGCATCTTGGACTACAAAATCTAATGTGTTCTCTTTAAAGAAGTAACAGTATACTTTGAAATAAATTTAGTTGCTATTTCTAGCAGATTGAGCAATCTTATTGTCAGTTTGGTTTGCAGAGGAATTCGGGAGATGAGCAGATGACTTTGTGTTTTCTCACTGATTGGTTTCTTGGTTCTAAGTTCAAATCTCACCAAAGATAATGTTTGTCTTGTATCTCCATGGAACTTAAAAATCTAATACCAGTAATGTATGTAGGTTCATTCTATTTCATAGACCTCTTTGTTGGTTCTATTATTTCTTGTGATTTTGTCTTTTACAGAGACTGCAGCAAGATGCTTCAACAAAGAAACAGCGCCAATGATAATCATAGAGCTCATTTTGAGAGTGGAGTCTGTATGGGAATTGGATCATTCAATTTGGTATGTTATTCATCATCATCATCATCATCGTTTCAATGTCTACTTGTTTGCTGGAGTTGGACAGCATTTTTATTGGGGCAGATAATCTTCCTGTTGACAATCTACACCGGTTTCAAAGCTAGGTGATATTTCCCCATGGCTAGACATGCTTTTGAAGAACATTGGAAATGAATTTACAATTATCACATGATGTCAAGACAAGGAGACTGTAACAAGCATGCACATACACATATACGCACACTCAATGCTTGAGGGCCACTGACCAGATCTGTGGATGGTGCAAAGTCCCCTCTCGACCCAAAATAACATGGTGGTGGAACAATGTTGTTGACAGGGCTATTAGAGAAAAGAAACAGGCTTGGAAGGATTGGAAGAATGGTGGTAGCAGGGAATTGTATTAGACTGCCAGAAGGGAAGCTAGGAGACAGATTTATTTAGCCAGAGAGGAAGCAGATAAGAAAGAATTTGCCAATGTTCTGTGCCGTGAGGACCAAAGACTTGAGGTATTTCATGTTGCAAGACAGTGTGTGAGAGAGGATCGTGATGTCATAGGAGAGAAATGTGTCTGCATGGATGATGGTTCACTTGCACTAAACGAGGCTGCAAAGAGAGAAGTTTGGAGATGCCACTATGAAAGGTTGCTCAATAAATAGAATGAATAGGAGAAAGAGAGAAATTTTGAAGATATCCATCAATTTCAAGATCCATGAATGTAACATGCTGTCAAAGGCCTTTTCATAATCAATCCATACAGAACTGAGATTTTTGCGTTTGTTACGATAGTTCTCAAGAATCACACGATCAATTAAGAGTTGGTCTTTGCATCCATATGAGCCTCGTTGGTACCCTTTTTTTGTTCAGTGGGGAAAATATCGTTCTGTTCCATAAATTTGTATGTTTTCTTCTTGGGGATGGATGTTAAAGTTTTATATGTGGTAGATAAATATCTTATGGGCCGATAGTTTTGGGGGGAAATTTAGTTTCATTATTCTTCGGGAGTAGGTAAGTAATACCTCTTG
The DNA here is from genome assembly GCF_001194135.2 of Octopus bimaculoides. Classification (NCBI taxonomy): domain Eukaryota; kingdom Metazoa; phylum Mollusca; class Cephalopoda; order Octopoda; family Octopodidae; genus Octopus; species Octopus bimaculoides. The sequence goes on from NC_068987.1 coordinate 154,547, forward strand.
TTTTCATAGGATCTCTCATAATTTCATTGAATAACTGAACTAACTTTTCATGTGCGCATGGGAGCGAGGCAAGCAAGAAATTTGGCAACCTACCATTACCAGGAGATTTCCACTTATGAGCCTTCGTGAGTGTCATCCTTACGTCTGCTATTGTGATGTCTTCCCATGCTTGTTCTGGTAAGTTTTGCTAGGATCCTTCTGTCTGTCTAATCCAGTCTGCATTTTCATTGTAAGTTTTTTCATGGTTCCAGATATTTTTCCAGAAGTTTTCAATTTCTTTCATGGCAGGGGTGGGGGTCCTCAAAGGTTATTTTCTCCTTCGCTATTTCTCTGTAGAATGTTTTCGCATTGGATGTGAACAGCTTATTTTTCTTGTAAAATTTTCATATTCTTTGAGATTTTGCTTGGAGTTTTTGTTGCAGTTCTTTGCTTGGTGGGAATCTGTTTTCTCTTCATCTTTCTTCCTTTTCTGGTTTTTACATCATCATCATCACCATTTAGCATGCCTGTTCTAGTCTGGCATGGGTTGGATGGTTTGATAGGATCCAACATGTCCAAGAACTATACCATACTCCTCTCTCCTTTGGCACTATTTTTACAGCTGGATGCCCTTTCTTAATGCCAACCACTTTGCAGCATGCACTTGGTGCTTTTTATGTGGCACCAACACTAGTGAGGTTACCATGCAGTTTGCAAGACTATGAACCTTGAGAAAGGTGGCTTTATGCTAGAAGATAACTGGTTAAAGTATGAGAGTAAAGACTGGAGTGGAACAGGTTTTTTTTACTGTAGAAAGCTACATGTCTTTTCATTTTAGAAGTCATGGTTGGGATGGAGGTAAGGAAGATCTGGCTATTGGCTGAATTGTCCAATCTAATAATCCTGCCCCCCATTCCCTTCTTTTGGTAGGGAAGGCTGCTAGACAGTATTCATCTGTTTCATGGCCATAGTGAAAGAGGTTGTGTTGTGGACAAGACAGAAAACAATAGCTGTAGTGGCTGTATTCAATCTGTATAGGAGTTATCCCTGTTTTTCTCTCTATTTCCAGATGATATCCATGTTACCAGGGAAGGTTTTACGTTTACTTGAGTTTGTTGGATTCACTGGCTACAAGGTAATGTATAAAGGTCATTTCTCTTGTTTTTCATCATCATCATTGTCCTAGAGTCCACTTTTCCATGCTTGCATGGGTTAGACATAATTAATTGACATAGACTTTCTACAGCTGGATGCCTTTCCTGTTGCCAACCCTCACCTGTTTCCAAGATTATATTCCCCCCATGACTAGACATGTTTTCACAGAAGATTAGAAATGAAGATCACAGACAAGAAATTACAAGAGACCAAGATCTCTGGTGATTTACTGTGCTTAGGAAGACACATTGAGCTGAGTAAAATCATGGTCCTTCATTCATACTGGAATCTCTTTTTTGGCCCCCACCCCCATGCCTGTCCCCTCACACACACATAATTCTGTTCGCTGACAAAGCTCACAAAACTCACCCACTACAGGCCCGTCCAGTTCCCTCTCAACATAACTTGCTATCTCTAAATATCTCCCCTTACAGTGTTATGGTACATCACTTTTATTCTCACTGTGCTAATTACACTCCCCTCTCACTGTTCCCTGTTTTTCTCTCTCTCTCTCTCCCACTTCCCTCTGCGTCCTACTGGGATAGCCAAGTATCTTCTCTGTAGTAAAATAACTCTTCCCTGCCCCTTTATCATACCCCAGTCTCCCACCTTGCACATGGCTACCTCTCTGGGTTCCACTCCTTCTATCAGCTGAGACGTCTTTGTCTTGCTAACTATTTGGTGACCCTGTGGGTCCTAGTGCCACATAAAAAGCACCCATGTTGGTGCCACATAAAGAGGACTTGTGTTGATAAAAAGCACCCAGTCCACACTCTGGAAAGTGGTTGGCATATTAGAAAGGGCATCCAGCTGTGTAGAAGTCATGCCAAAGCAGAGAAATGGCACCTAGTGCAGTTCTCTCACCTGCCGACTCCTGCCAAACAATCCAGCATTGAAAACAGACATAAAATGTTGACGATGATTATGATAATGATGATGATGATGATTTCGATGATGATGTGTATATGCGCATGTGTGTGTGTGTGTGTGTGTGAGAGAGAAGACACATGGTTTATTGGTGAGGGTATTGCACTCATGATTGCGAGCTCATAGGTTCAGTTCCCAGAATGAGCATCGCATTGTGTTCTTCAGCAAAGTACTTCATTTCACATTGTTCTGCGATCATTTCCTCGTCTGCCATGTGGCACATGGTGCACCTGTACAGGTAATGTTGATTTGATGGAAGGAGTGAGCTTATGTCTACACAAACATTTGATCCACGATAGAAACAAATCATTTGTGTGGTTGTTCAGCAATTTCTTGCCAAACCCTCATATGTTGTCTAATGATGGGAGAGTCCATGATTATATATATATATATAAACTTCAGTAAGGCTGCCTTCTTTGCCCAATTCTGTTCCTTTTTACATAGAAGGCTTGAAAAAATGTAATTAATTTTACTGATTTGAAATTGCAGTAAAATTAGATTGCAGTTCCCTGGTAATTATCAGCCAATCATCAATATGATATTGATGTCCATTTCCCATATTTGATAGGTTGGATGAAGTAAATCTCAGGCAGACTTTCTATGGTCAGATGCCCTTCATATTGCCAACACTCACCTGTTTCCAAACAAGTTAATGTTCCTCCATTGCCAGACATGTTCTCCGTAAAGCAAAGATAAATAACACTGCTTGTATGACAGTGACACTCCTTTACACCTGTCACATGATGCCACAACCAAGAGACACACACACACACACACACACACACAACGAGCTTCTTTCAGTTTCCATCTACCAAATCCACTCACAAGGCTTTTGTTGTAAAAGACAATTGCCCAAGGTGCCATGCAGTGAGAGTGAACCAGAAACCATGTGGCTAGGAAGCAAACTTCTTAACCACCCAGCTACACCTGCACCTACCCTCACCTGCCCCAATATAAACTACATGTCCTGATGATCTTAAGAATGCTTGTTACTTCTTGGTTATTCAAAAAATACTGAAGTTATTCTTAACATGGTTAATGCAATGAACCAAGAAATTTTAATTAAAATTACATTCAAAATAACAAGACATCATTAGCATAATGATTAATTCTGGCAAAAAACTCCAGAAAAACTGGAGTGATGATCTTTATAGTGAAATTAGATAAATTTAATTAAAACTTAGAACGTGGGCATGCAGTGAGGAGTGATTGTGATCTGTGACAACTAGACATGTTTCAACATTTTGTCTCATCATTGCAGTTGTAATTTAAATCATTTCAAAAATGTTTAGTTTACATTCTTATATATTTATATAAATGTAGCAAATCAACTTTTCCATCTGTTTTTATATAGGACTATTAAGGTTCTGTTAATTGTGTGGGACATATTTTACAGGACAATTAAGAGCAGTTCTCATTTGTAATCATATGGGATGTATTTGTACAGGACAGCTCACAGCTTACAACTCTGCCAACTGAAGAAAGTTTACTTGAAGGAAACAAAAATTACTTACAGGTCAGCGTCTGCACCGAAACTTGTAGCCATGAAACCTTAAACCCATTCCTTTACGCAAAACAAAGAATCACTTTTTCTTCCTCCTCCTCAGCCCAGATTTGTGTTCTCCTTCCAGCCACCATCCTGTATTCAGTCAAACTAACCCTTTATCCCATTCTAAGACTGGTTGATTAGGCCTATGGCTAGGTATCGTTCTCTTCCTTGATACAGATAAGAAGAAGAAAAAAACAACAGGGAACTTCAAGGTTCAAATGTAGAATGTTTGTTAGCTTAGTGGTGTGTTTCTCAGCTTTTTTCTTTCTTCCTTCCTTTCTTCTTTTCCCCCGACTTTGCTCCCACCACCACCCTTACTTTTTCTTCTTCCTCTTGTTCTTGTTATTTTGATGAATGACACATGATGAAGTAATCATAATCTTTCATATTGAAATCTTAACAGAATGAAGGATTAGCTGAGCTGGACAAAGGAAGCCAACTTCATACCAGCCTGAGAGGTCCACTTTGTTCAATTATCTTAGTGGCCTACCATACTGTGGTCAGTTTTGTCTTAGGTAAGTAACAACAACAACAACAATCACGTCGCTCTTCTCTCTGTTATCATCATCATCATCATCATCATCATCATCATCATCATTATTATGAATTTTTCTTCTTATTTCCATTTTATTTCCATTTTGTTGCTGAGTGTCTTGCCAATGTGTTTAGCAAAGAAACTCAGTGTACATTGATATGTCATTAAGATAAACACACCAGATTGTTCATTTACAAAATCAAATAAAGTTATTTAGGAAATCATTATTCACCTGCAAGGTAAAGTCTCACAGCAACAATGCTCCTCTCAATGCATGTGACCAATTAAAACAACCTTTTGCGCTCTTCTTGCTTGAATGGTAAACCAGAGAGAATTCTCAAAGAATTTTCACTTCCCCTTTTCATCATTTCTCGTGCTCCTACATTCATTGTAACTGCCTTCAGATGCTGCATTCTTTTAGCTTTCAATGTGCAAATCTTTATACTTTCTGAGTTTGTCAAATTCTTTTACCAAAATATTCTGAATCATGAGAGATGCTTAAGTCAATCAATAAACAGACTTTATTATGTTGGTCTTTTACCACAATGCATGCATGACAGAGCGTGAGCGTCCTGAGAGAAAAGTTGGGCATAAGAGGCATCAGGTGTGATGTGCAAAAGAGATGACTGTGCTGATACGGTTATGTAATGTGCATGGATGAGGACAGGTGTGTGAAGAAGTGTCACACCCTAACAGTGGAGGAAACCTGTGGAAGAGGTAGACCCCCAGAAGACATGGGTCAAGGTGGTGAAGCATGATCTTCGAATGTTGGGCCTCACAGATGCAATGATAAGTAACCGAGACCTTTGGCAGTATGCTGTGCTTGAGAAGACACGTGAAGCCAAGTGAGATTGTAGTCGTGGCCAATGCCAGTGTCACATAACTGGCCTGTTAAAAGCACCCTTCAAACGTTGGGTGATATGCTGTGCTTGTGAAATTATAGTTGTGACCAATGCCAGTGCTGTCTAGCTGGCACCCATGCCAGTGGCAGGTATAAAAAGTATGTAAAATGCACAGTTATGCAACATTGGGCCTCATGGAGGTAGTGACAGGTGATTGAGTCCTTTGGCAATATACCATGCTTGTGTAGACCTGTCAAGCCAAGTGAGATTGTAGTCGTGGCCGATTTGAGTATCCAGTCAATGGCACCTTTGCCAGTGGCATGGACAAAACACTCACTACACTTTTGGAGTGGTTGCTGTTAGAAAGGGCATCTAGTTGTAGAAACCTTGCTCAGATCAGATCAGAACCTAGAGCAGCTCTTTGGCTTACCAGGTTTGAGTTAAACCATCCAACCCATGCCAGCATGGAAAACGAACGTTAATAATGATGATGATGATGATGATTTAGGCAGCAAACTGACAGAACCCTTGGCACGTTGTTCAGTGGCATTTCTTCTCGTTCTTTATGCTTTGAGTGTTTAAATGCAACCGAGGTCAACTTTGCCTTTTAACCTTTGTGGGTTCGATGTAATCAATCAATCCCCCCCGTCTCCGAAAATTGCTGGCCTTGTATTAAAATTTGAAGCCATTATTATTGTTGCTGATGTTCTTATTTCCCATTGTCTTGTTTAGGTTTAGGCGATGGTGATGTGGATTATGCAGCTAAAGTGCTGAAGCCTTGTATTAAAACATATCCTAAGGTAACTATATCATTTTTTGTTTTGTCTTCCTTAGAGAGACTTCACTAATCTGTACACTGCACCACCACCACCACCACCACCACCACCACCACCACTGACCTTCCTCCAGTTCGGTGACCATTTCATCATTGAAAAAGGGAACAGTAGAAGGGAGACAACTGTGACAATTCTTACAGAAAGTCGACTGGGTATAACAATCGCTAGACTTAATAAGCATAGAAACTTGAGACAAAATGTAAATGCTAGTTGATCAATAGATACAGAATCAATGAGGGTGTCTGATCCTTGTTCCACTAACATGGGTAGGATTAGTAAGGAAAAAAACAAAACTTTGTAGTTGTAGAGAAAGTAAAATTAAAAGCTGAATGTATGAGGAAAAATTTAGTAAACTGATATAAGATTCCATCAGAAGGAAATTCCATCAAATTTAGTATAAGATTCCATCAGAAGGCAATTGCCATTTCTATATTGGTGTATGCTCAACAAACTGGAAGGCAAGACTGGCAAACCGTTTGAATTTGTTTAAGGATAGGGTGAAAATACACAACACTCTGTCTAGTCTTTTAAAGACAGAAATGCTAATTTTAGTGTAGCATGAGAAAGAAAATTAGCATAGCTGCACCTTATATCACAGGAGGACAAAAGACACGATTTGTGCAGAGAGGAAATTTTCCAGATTTTCTCATCCAGTTGCTTAACAATAGACCAGAACAAGGCCTTAAGATATTTGCGCTTACATAGGAGGACCTTTAGATACTTCCATGAAAGCAATGTATTTACAGGGTAAATGTCAGGGCAATATCTAGTTTGCGTTTCAAGTAGTAATTGATATTAAAGTGAAAATTTCTTTTATAAATAATAGCAATGCATATAGGACATAGAAACTCAATTACACAGAGAAAGTTTCAAATTGCCATCATAAATAAGTTCCTCATATCACAAATATCTAATTCAATCTGATAGAATTTAATTTGATCTCATTTTGTACCTGGTCATTGTACCAAACTTTGAGAAATACACTCTGACATATTTCATGGTCTACGGACTCTCAGTTTCAAACCTAAGGTTGGGATGTGGTTCACTATGTAGAAATTCTTACAGCCATATCAAGTTTCTAAATCTCTCTCACATTCTTTTTTTCTATCTAAAACCATAGTAACCTACATTAGTCACTCATAACTAGACTCAGTTCGCTTCAAACCACATTTGTGGACAGACCTTGAATAAAGGTGCTGAGTTCAAAAAATAGCTGGATGCAACTTCTAATTCTTCATGCAGCAGAAATACGGTCTCTGTTTTAGCAGTCGTATCTAATCTACGTGTCAGTTGTATCTAAACTAATTATGCTCTATGATTAATTGTAAAAATAAAAATTACAAAAAAAAAAAAAAGCTCTGTAGACTTACCAGTCTCCATATTCATTGGAATTGTCATAGATTTACACTCCTGTAGAGATTCCTGATCCAGTGAAGCAAACTGAGGATTTAACCATCAGATGAATTACGGTGGGACTGCTCATCCTAATTAATCATAGGTGCTCCTTACTATTCGATGCTGTTAGCTTGAACCCAGATTATTATTATCTGAGTGCTTGTATGGTACCTGCCTGGATAATTTAGCCCAGTATACTCATTACACACGCACATTATCATCATCATCATTTAGCTTCTGTTTTCCATCTTGGCATGAGTAAGAGAGTCTGACTGAAATTGGTAAGCCAGAGAGCTGTGCCAGGCTCCAGTCTGCTTTGGCCTGACACCAACAACTCCACAGGTGCCTTGTCACCAGCATGGGGGCCTTTTGCATATCGTTGGCACCGGCTATGACTATGATTTCAGTAAGCTTGACATGTCCTCTCAAGCACAGCAAATCACCAACAGTCTCGGGCACTTGTCATTGCCTTCACGAGACTCAATATCTAAAGATCATATTTCACCACCTCATTCCATCATTCTCTGGGTCTACCTCTTCCACAATTAGAGATTGGCACGTCTTTATGCAGCTGTCCTAGTCTATACACATCACATGGCTATACCAGTGAAGTCTTCTCTCTTGCACACTACATCTGATGCCTCTTGTACTCAGTTTTTGTCTTCAGAACTCACACTGTCGTATGTGCACAATACATATACATACATACATATATATATATATATATATATATATATATATATATATATATTTAGGGTTCAGTCTCTGAGGAACTGTTTGGTGTTGACGGCTTTGTAGGTCACTTGGCTGCAATTGTTGTTTATACGTGCAATTTCGTTTCTCTTGTATGCGGCTTCGGTTCTGGTGGGTAAGGCTGATTGGCAGTGGACAAAAAGTTTTCTATTGGCAGCTTTTCTGTAATCTATGTTTTGTTTTCATTCTTTATTTTCAGGGAGCCTTGTTCCTATTTTTCTCTGGTCGTGTGGAGGTTGTAAGGGCCAACATTGATGAGGTTGGTGAACCATTTTATTTAGATCCTTTTTGTCATGGCGTATGTTAGTGTCTATTGTTCTATGGGATATGCATGCGTACGTATGTGTATATGTGTATGTGTATGTAAATGTGTGTGACTCTATGTGTGGAGAAGTATTAGAAATGTTTGAATAAATAGTTTGGTTTATTTTTTACTGTTTCAGGCTGTGATGAAATTTGAAGAATCCATAGAATCTCAATCAGAATGGAGACAGTTCCACCATTTATGTTACTGGGAACTCATGTGGTGTCATTGGTACGTCTACTCTCAACCCATCTGCCTCTCTCGATAGTAACTTCTCAATATGTTCTGCCACAAAGATATTGTTACAGAATATTCTAGATACTACCTAACACAGCTATTATGTAACATACCAGTTGAGTTACATGTCTGTTGTGTTACACATTTGGTATATATATATCATCATCATCATCACTTAATGTCTGCTTTTCCATGCTGGCATGGGTTAATTGGTTTCATTGTAACGTAAGCTGGAGAGCTGTACTAGGTGCCAGTCTGATTTTCGTTTCGTTTCGTTTCGTTTCTATGGCTGGATGCCCTTCCTAACACCAACCATTCCAAGAGTGTAGCAGGTGCCTTTAATGTGTCACCAGCATGGATGCTTTTATGTATCACTGACACCTGCCATGACTACAATTTCACTTGACGAATTTTCTCAAGCAAACTGCCAAAGGTCTCAATCACTTGCTTTCACCTTGTGAGACTTTTGTTATCAACTTTTGAAAATCGTGCTTCATTCACCACCTTGTCCCATGTCTTCCTGGGTCTACCTCTTCCACAGGTTCCCTGCATGGTTAGAGATCAGCACTTCTTTATGCAGCTGTCCTTGTCCATGCACATCACATGACCATAACAGTGCAGTTGTCTCTCTTGCACACCACATCTGATGTCTCTTGCACACTACAATTTTTCTCTCAAGATGCTTATGCTCTGTCGTACATGCACACTGACATTGCACATCCAGCGAAGCATACTGGCTTCATTTTTTTCAAGCCTCCCCATGTTTCACTGCCGTGTAGCATGGCTGTTTGCACACAGGCATCATACAATCTGTCTTTCATGCTGAAGGAGAGGCCCTTTGTTACTGAACTTTACCCAACTTATTCTTTTTCTAGCAGCTCTCAGAGCATCTACCTCTGCTACTGACTTGGTCACCTAGGTAACAGAAACTATCAACTACTTTTAGGTATCCCCCTTGGCATTTGACGGAGTCTATTTTCTGTGTTTATTATACAGGTACATCTGCTACACACAAAGACTACTTTCCCAGTTAACCTTCCTCTGATATTGCTGCACCTCTTATGTATCCACCTTATGATGTCTCTACCTAAGCCTTTTCTACATGTCGAGCAATGCTACCTAACTGAAGGGATTTGTGATTTTTCCACTTTCCTACTTACTAGGGCTTTGCTTTTTCCTAAATTAACTCTAAGGTCCTTTGACTCCACACATTGCTTCCTCACATAAAAATAAACAGTGGAAGAGGGAGACCCAGGAAGACATGGGAGGAGGTGGTGAAGCATGACCTTCGAACATTGGGCCTCACAGAGGCAATGACTAGCAACCAAGACATTTGGTGATGTACTGTGCTTGCAAAGACCTGTGAAGCCAAGTGAAATCATAGATGTGGTCATTGTTGGTGACATGTAACTGGCACCCGTGTCAGTGGCATGTAATAAGCCCCTTTTAAGCAACGTCGCCTTCCTGGCACTTGTGCCAGTGGCACGTGAAAAGACATTCAAGCGAGATCGTTGCCAGTGCCGCTGGACTGGCTCCTGTGCAGGTGGCACATAAAAGCACCCACTGCCAGATCAGATTGGAGCGTTGTGCAGCCATCTGGTTTGCCAGTCCTCAGTCAAATCGTCCAACCCATGCTAGCATGGAAAGCGGACGTTAAACGACGATGATGATATCTGACTCTAAATATAGCTATCAGACATGTGTTAACACATCTGTTATGTTACACTCTATCATGTTACACATCTTTTTTTATCATACATATCTTCTATATTACATGTATATATCTGTGAGACAACAAAGCCACTCTTACACGTGTATATTCTTATTTCATTTCTCACATTACTGTGTCCAGCTACAAGAATGACTGGCTGATTGCCATGAAATATGCTGAACGACTTTGCAGGGAGAGTCGCTGGAGTAAGGCCACATACACCTACCAAAAGGCATCTTTCTTGATGATGTGTGAAAATCCAACAGAAGACACCACTACCCACCTCGAGTACTTACTTGGGTGAGTATACAAATATTTATTTATTAATATCGTGCATAATAACCTAATGATGTCCATTTCAAAGCTCTTCTATGGTTATTGGCTACCATATGCCATTGTGCAGAAGAAACTCCTTTTACCTGATATACTGTGCATGTGGAAATCCATTAGTGTAGGCAGAATTCATATGAAAATTTATAAAACAAGAAGATGGAATGAACAGATTTTAATCACAATTCACAACAATAAGTGTGCCAGCATGGAAAATGCACATTAACGATGACGATGGGGATTTGCTATGTGTGATTAAAGACCGTTCTTTCCATTTTCGTGTTTTATAAATTTTTATATATATGTATGTGTGTGTGTGTGTGTAAATATATATATAAATATATGCACTCACACACATGTGTTATGTATTAAATTGTACTTTCATTTTTGTTTTACTGAACTAATATATATGTACACATACATACAACATGCTTCTTTCAGTTTCCACTTACCAAATCCACTTATAAGGCTTTGGTTGACCCAGACCCAGGGCTATAGTTGAAGTGGAAGACACTTGCACCAGGTGTTATGCAGTGGGATTGAACCAAGAAACATGTGGTTGAAAAGTAACCTTCTTATCTTGCAGCCATGCTTGAACCTCATATATAATTGTATACATTATCCATTCATTCCACCATCTATATCTATCCACTATTCCAAGGTGGACCATGCAGGGGAGAATCCTTGGGTACCTCTTCCAGATGCATCCATCATTAGATTGTATTTGTGTAACATTGTTCGTTTTTTCCCATCCTTGTTTTTGTATACATTTGCTGCTTTCTTCCAAGGAATCTAATGCTCTTAGCTTAGTTCTTCCTTGGGGCTGGCCAGATTGGAGCAATATCGAGTATAACCAGCTGAAATTGCAAAGATAATCTGGATCTCGACTTAGGAAAGAAAACTCCGAATGACCCGTCCGTGTTTTCTTTGTATCGTCTGTCTGGATGCTTTGCATTCTTGTCCCATTCTGTATTATTTATATATATATATATATATTTTATA
>NC_068987.1:166114-175368 GCF_001194135.2 Octopus bimaculoides
TATATATATATATATATATATATTTATATATATATATATATATATAATATACATGCACTGAACTTATATAACGTGTAATTTTATTCATTACGATCATATATAGCCAAACCCTATCGTTCTCACCTAATACTTAGCAAGAATAATACTTTTGACATGACTTTTTATATATATATAGAAAATATTCCTTTTGAATAACATTACCCAACACATTCAATGCCTTTATCATTAATCTCTCTTTTACTTTTACCATTCCCCTCTCCCACTACGTCCCATACTGGATTATTATATTTCCTTATTTATCTCCCCTACACTACTGTAATTTCCTTTCCTTTTCACCCCCCCCCTCTAATTTACTACCTTATTGCTTCTATATTTCTCTTTCTAAAATGTTCTTTCATTTCTCTTCTTAACAGTAGACTTCGTTAGTACAATACAACCTCAAGCGTCGTACTTACCACTTTCCCCCATTTTCTCCTTTATAATGCTTCCATCTTACCTTAATACGGATCTTGAGTAAACAAGAGTCCTTAATACACATCCACTTCATTCTTTTTTAATATCTCCTCATCCCCCTCTATTTATTCATAAATGACTACATTAACTTTCTAGTATCAGATTTACAAACGTAATTTTTTTTATGCCAAACTTTCTTCATCTGTTTCTGATTTTTAAAAAATACTAAGTATTGTTTTCAACCGTTAGATTTAACTTAATTAGGTAACGTTTTCACATTGGACATTTCTCTAACTAACTCACCCTATGCTATATATAGAGAGATTTAATTAGCATATCTTAACTAATCTATAGAGTGAGAAAGTTATTGATATCCCTATATTTATATCATCCCCTAACCATTCATCCATTAGTTGTGGTTTAATAATTCACACGACCCCCATCACTATCACACATAGACAGGAACAGATAAACATGAAACTCAGAGATCCAACTTCTCTGCTCTTTTTTTTAAAGTTCCTATTATTGTTTTTTTTCTCTGCCCTGATGAGTTCTTTGACATTTACAAATTCTAAAATGAACTTATATCTATGTCTAAAATGATTGTATGCATTAATAAACTCCTTACAACTTTTTAACATCTTATCTCCTCCATTTTTGACAAATATAATTGGATTTGTAGAACTTCATTCCATGAATTAATCATACACTATATATATATATATATATATATATATATATATATATATATATGTGTATATATATCATCATCATCCTCATCATCGTTTAACGTCCGCTTTCCATGCTAGCATGGGTTGGACAATTTGACTGAGGACTGGTGAAACCGGATGGCAACACCAGGCTCCAGTCTGATTTGGCAGAGTTTCTACAGCTAGATGCCCTTCCTAACGCCAACCACTCATATATATGTGTGATTGTTACTTTGCAGGGAGGTCCCTAAACTGAAGCAGAGGATTGCTGGCAAGTCCCTCCCCATTGAAAAGTTTGCTGTTTGTAAAGCCAACAGATTCTTTAGTCAAGGCGGCAAGTTGACGTTGCCTGGATTGGTAAGTGGTAGAGATGTCTTAATTGCATGTGTCATTATTAATTAGCTTAATTAGACAATAGGATTAACAGCTGTTGTTTCATTAGTAATGTGATTATGGAAACCGTAAGATTAGCATTTGTGTCATGTTCGTTTAATTAATAGATTAATTGGTTTAACAGCTGCTTTTATTGCTTTCTGTACATTAATATTTGGCTGAAGGAATTAGCTCCCAGAGACAAGAACAACCTCAAGCTTTACTGAAGATTTGTGTGTGACATAAAGGGTTTTTTTTTTATTTATTAAATCGTTAGAACTGGTCGTTTGTGCTAATTATGGAATTTTGGCTATAAGAATGCACGTCCGTGAGGATAGTAGACTAAAGGGTTTTATGGGAAATAGTTATGGATAGTGTTTTAAGAAAAGGACAAGATTACTAGGGTAACACGACTACAGGGGCAACAGTATAATGGGGACAACATTATACTGGGGCAGTAAGATTACAAGAGCAACAAGAGTAAAGGAATAACAAGATTACACTGGCAAAAAGAGGGATTTAGTTACCCAATGAATTGATAACTGGAATGCTTATTTTCTTTGTTTACCACTCAAAGAGGGAAGGTAGGACCCATGACTGTTTGCAGGATCTCAGTGACTGGTGGGTGGAGGGGGGGAGATAACTTTAAACTAGAGACCCGACCTCAACAGAATGAACTCCACTAAAGTCAGCCTAGCTCCTAGGAATTGTGGTGGTGGTGGTGGTGGTGGTGGGTTTAAATTGGGGGATAAGTTATGTCTATTACCCAAATAGGCCATGGTGGAGTTTGAAATCAGAATGCAAACAACTGGACCCAAATGCCACTGATAAACCCCAGCTGCACCTCACCACACTGGTACTTTATTTATCAACTCCAAAAGGACAAAAGGTAAATTTCTTTTTAGGAGTGATTTTAATTGAAAACAAACACCACAAGGTATTTTGATCTACACTTTTAATGAATGACTGTAAGTGAAGATTGACTGTTAATGAATAAAGCTGTACTGAGGAGTGAAAGTGTTTGTGAGTAAAACATGATTAGGGGTGTGAGTGTGGCAAGGTTTATTGGGGGCTGATAAAGGGGAAACTTCACAGAAATGTAATTGCAGGTTTGAAGAGGGTGACGAGTAATACTTCACAGATGAGACAAGTAGATGTTGTAAGAGATTGATAATGTATGATAATATATGTTAATATATGCTAATACTTGATGATGATAATATACATCAATATATCGTGATGATAGTCTATGTTAATAAATGGTGGTAAGAATACATGCTAATAGCAACAATAACAATAACACAAACAATAACAACAATTCAAAACATTCCAAGTCATTGCTGTTTTTTGTTGCAGGAACTTCTTTATGTATGGAATGGCTTTACAATAATTGGAAAGAAAGAGCATTTGCTGGCCCCGTTTATGGAAATGGTTGAGTCTACCATCAATACCATCACATCGAATCCTGGTAATGTAGTCTTTTGTTCTGCTTTCAGTTCTTCAACTCGATCCATTATTGGAGAAATACCTTTTTATATTTTGTAGTTAGTCATATTGATCCGAGCACTGATTTCAGTATGATACCTACTATATTGATCTCTATTGATCAAATTGCTATGTTACTATTTACATGTAAAGGGATACATGAAAATTAAAAGATGAAGAGGCTAACCAAAGACAAGATGGTGAGATGATTTCACCTTGTTACCTGGCATCTACATGACCAAGACTGGCCAGAGACAGACAGCAGTGGAAGAAGTTCAGGAAGTGATGAAGCTCTGTCTTGATAGATCTTCCTTCTCAAGAACAGTATATTGCCAATAGCTTTGGTCATTTGTCATTGACTCCATGAGGCCCAGTGCTGAAAAGGTACTTTTTACATGCCACCAGCACAGGTGCTAGTTATGCAACACTGGCATCAGCCACATTGCCTCAGCATTTGGGAAGGATATATTGAAAATGTGAAGGGGGTTTATCAATTCAAAAATCTATATCCACGAAATAATCATACTTTCTGATTTTTTAATGCTATCACCTTTCCTGTTGACCATCTTTGTAATCCCGAAAAAACTATTGGGTCCAGCTGTCTGACCATGAAGAGCGAACAGACAAAGAGACGAGCAGACAGACGGACATAACCGCCCATTATAGTAAGATAGCAACTCTACCCATCTACAATGGGAAATAAAGGGATAGTATCACAAATCTAAACCCTCTAAATTCACGAACTATATGATGGGATGGGGTGGGGCATAGAAATCTACAGTTAAACCTCGTTGCCGGAATTTTAACAAAAAAATCAAAGGTGATTTATTAATACAAATCTCAATATCCACGAAATAATCATACTTTTTTACCTTTTTTTTCGCAAAAAAACCGCCTTCATTACCTCCTTTGTAATCCCGAAAAACATCATGACCTTTGATCCATCATGACGGTTTGACCAGGGCTGGTAAGCTGAGGGGCTGCACCAGACTCCAGTCTGATTTGACACGGTTTCTACTACTGGATGCCCTTCCTAATGGCAACCACTCTGAGAATATAAATGGGTGCTTTTACGTGGCTGGTGAATACCTTACGCTGTTTAGTAAAATCACTGCCTTTCATCCTCCTGGCATTGATAAGGTAAATACCAGTCATATAAGCGGGACCTATTTAAATGATTGTTTCTTGCTCCCAAATGTACAGCCTTATTGTCATCATCATCATCACTTTCATCTCCAATTTTCCAAGCTTGCATAGGTTGGATGAAGTTTATTAAGACAGATTTTCTACTGCCAGATGCCCCCCCCCCCATGTTACCAATCTATACCTGTTTCCAAGCCAGATAATAAGTGGCGGTGGTGGTGTGTGTGTGTGTTTGTGTGTGCGCACGCATGCAGGTCAGTTGGGATAATATAATCCAGTTATTTATATTGCAGAGCATTTCTGCTGATTGGAAACCGGAAGGGGGAAATTTCCCTTGAAAATAGCTGATGCAATAAATAGAAAATATAGAATACATAGCAATTAGGACATCATAGAAGTTAGGACTTTGTAGCAGGACCTCACATAGTCGTTAAGATCCTTTAGGGATCTCCTAGCAGAGCTGTGAGGCAGAGCTGTGAAGTACAGTGAGAAATGTCAGTGAAGTCTTCACCTGTTATTTACAAATATTTCTTTGCCTTTCAGATGCTTATCCTAATTACCATGATGATTACAGTTTAGCTCTTTTGCTGAAGGGAGTTTGTCTCAAATACCGAGGACAATATTTCCAAGCTGAGCAATGTTTCCTGGAGGTTATTGGATAGTAAGTACCAGTGATTATTTTGGGATTACTGTTGTTAGTGTTGTGTGGTGGTGGCATTGTGTGTGTGTGGAGGGGTAGTGGTGGTGGCTGCAGAGGTTGTGTTTATTATTTTAATTCTTATTCTTTGTTTTCTTTTTTTTTTTCTTCACTCAGTCTCCTACCCTAGAATTGAGAAACCACTTTGGGTCAGTCTTGCTGAGAACTTTACAATCTCTCTGGTGTTGATGCTACTTTAAAATATATCTACTACACCCATTAATGTATCTGTAGGAACCTAGTCATAAATGCAACACGTGGGCCCACTGCCTTATCTATGAGGGCAGTGGCACCAAATATAAATTGACTTGGGATTATGAGGATTCATATAACACATGCTAGCACGGAAAGTGGATCGAATCTAAAAATGATGAGGAGGATATAACTACAGTATATGAACTGTTTCAGGAGTTTTGTAGAAATATTCATATCTAATCTGTGATGTGACTTTTCCACTTGTATGGTGTATTGCTTCCATAAAATCAGTAATTACATACATCTGATTAGTGAACTGATTACTACATGTTCAGTGTGTGCGTGTGTGTGTGTGTGTGTGTGGGGCTTGATTGATTTTATATATATATATATATATATATATATATATATATATATATATATATATATATATATATATATGCATCCATTAACACTTGAATTATCATTGTCTTCTTTACTATCGTCATAATTTCATCTGTTACAGTGAAAAGAAGATAAAGATTGATACTTATCTGGTCCCTTATGCTCACCTAGAGCTGTCACTGATGTACCTGCTTCTTCAGAAGCCAACTGATGTCCAGAATTATATACAAAAAGCCAAGTAAGTACATCACTAATTTCCTACACACAGACAAACTCCAGGAAGTCATCTATCAACATTCTCTGGCCTACAGCCATGCTACCTCCTCCCTGTTCTTACTACAGCTCCTCAGAGCATCCAACCCCTCATTCTTCCACTTGTTACCCATATTGCATCCTCCAACTCCGTTCCCTCTGCTTTACACACACTCCTCTTTCCTACAACAGCATCATCATCATCATTTAACATTTATTTTCCATGCTGGCATGGGTTGGACGGTTCGACAGGTTTCATTGTCTGTTCTGACATGGCTTCTACAGTTGAAGGCCCTCTCTAATGCCAACCACTTTACAGAGTGTAATGGGTACTTTATATGTGGCACCAACACCACTGCTTTTTACATGGTACCAGCACTAGTGTTTCTTTTCTTGGCTGCGGCACCAATGTCTTTTATGTACCACCATCACCTACAGACTGAGCAGGTGCCTTGCCAGACATAAGCCCCTTGAATGGATGGGTGCATGGGAGAGTATTAAGGAGGGTGTGGTTTTGTGCCAGTTGAGAAATCAAAGGTATAGAGGGACAGGTATAGATAGGGAGCTGAATGAATTAGGGAGTAAAATGAAGGGAATGGCATGAGAGAGATGGGACATGCTCTCGAGGGACATTGTAGTTTGTGAGAATAGGTGAAGTGATAGAAAGGTTTGGACTGGGTGGTGGGGAGGGAGTGGGCAGGATTGAAGTAATTGAAGCATCTCTGTGTTCTTTCTTGCAACTGTTTACTTGTGTTCAACAGAAATGACAACCGTCTCAATCAAGCAATTTTTTGAAGGTCATGAGCCCCACCTCCTTCTAGACTGAACTCCTTAAGTGACATGATTGAGGACTATGTTGATTGGTGCTATGGAAGACCCTGCCTGCTACACATTCTGGTTAAAATGATCCTTAAAACAGTGGAGTAATGTATACTCTGCCTACTCCCAATGCTATCCCATCATACTTCCCCACTGGACCCACTCGTCTCCTCTACTCAACCTGCTACCTGTGTCTGAGAGGAAAGCATTTCATTGTTACATACTGAATCTACCATTCTCCCCAAAACCTCTCTTACACTCTCTCATCCTTTTTTTTTTGGTTCTACTATCCCATCCACCCTACATCTCCCACCCGCTACACCTCTTTCTTTGCTCTTCCCAATCATGATGCTTCAGTGAGAAGGGGAAGGACTAAACTCTTGTAGCCTTCTCTCACTCAGCTCTGGGTCTTCTCTCACTCAGCCCTGGGTCTTCTCTCACTCAGCCCTGGGTCTTCCCTCACTCAGCCCTGGGTCTTCTCTCTCTTATTTACCTTCTTGGCTATGTTACATTGGCAATATGCTCTGGCATCTCCTCTTAATTGTTGTCTACCAGATGTCTGAAAGCTACCTGGTGTCTAACATAAGTCTCCAGATGTCCAACTGGTATCTAACATTTGTTTTATAGATGTCTTCCAGATGTCTAATTATGTCTATTTATAGATTAAGTTTTTATACCATTAATTTTACCCCAGTGGCTGCAATTTGCCAGAATAGCTTGGTTATGTCATTTACATTCTGAGTTCAAATCCCCCTGGAGAGTATATCATCATCATCTTCATCATTGTCATCACTATCACCATTATCATAAAGTGGATTGAATTAATCCAGTACCTTGTGTTGATTTAATCCACTCTATCCTGACAAAATGTGCGACCTTGTTACAAAATTACATTAACTAATAAGCCTACATTAACCCATCTTAACCTGTGTTAATCCATCAACAATGACCTGTAAATCTCCTTTATCACCAACAAACTGTGCAAAACTGCATTTCAAATAGTGTTGTTGTTTGAGGGTCAAAAACATTCTTCTGTGTGAGAAACAAAGTTTAACTTCCTGTCAAAAGACTCCCTGTTTGTACCATGTGTGTTTATTTTTTGCATTTTATCAAGTAAATGTCTTTGGATTTTGACTTCCTTCAATTTTCAAGGTTAATAGCAGAATTCATTGATATTATTTATTAAAATTTAAATATCAATATTTATTTACTAACGATGTCATTAGGGAATCAACGTCTTGTAAATCTCAAAATACTTGTGTTTAATCAACTTAACAGTATTCCACTTACTTTGGCTGGTGAAAATGACATGACAAGTAAAAAAACAAAAACACACATTCACAATGTACCCTAACAGTTATATCCTGTCAGAAAAGTTCACCCAAATCTATGCAATAGTTTTTAATCCTGACTGCAGGATTAAGACATTTATAGTTTTTAACAGGATTAAGAAATTTATTTATGAGAAAACATTAGAAGACTTTAAGAGTTCACAGAACCCCGTTCAACTAGCCGACCATCAATGCCTAAAGTTTACTTTATATCTTTACTAGAATTCAATGATTTTTTTTTTCTGAGTCTCCTGCTTTCGGGACATGAGGTATGGGTGTATTAATCTGGTCTACATTTACTTTTCAGAAGAAACTACAAAGGCTACATGCTTGAATCTCGACTTCATTTCCGCATCCATGCAGTGAAGATTCAGCTGCATGCCAAATTCCAAAATAATTGTGAGAATGACAGCGCACCCCAGACCCCAGGTGCTAACGAGAAAGAGAAATTTCTGGGTAGTAATGAGCAAAGCCCCACATAACACAAGAGTTTGGACACTTAGAATTACTATCATCACCTGCTGTTCTATGATTTAACTGTTCCCCATAAATTCTACACAAAAACTTTATCATATTTATCTCAATATGAAATTTAGAGAGTTAATAGTCAGTGCTCCTGGTCACCACACTTAAAAATCTACATGTGTGTGTGTGTGTGTGTGTGTGTATGCATGCATGCATTTATACATGTATATGTATGCATATATATGTATATATACATATGTCGGTTTATATATGTGTGTGTATGTGTATATATATTTAAGGATATACATATATATTTTTATATATATATGTATATATGTGAGTGTGTATGTATGTATATATATATATATAAATGTATGCAAATATATGTGTGCGTATTTATGCATATATATATGTATGCTTGCATTTTGTTTAGTTGTGTCCTTGAAACTTAGTGATTTGCCAAAAGCAATCGATGGAACAGTACCAGTCAATTTGTTTGAGTAAACTGTTGAATGTGGTGCTCCAGCATGGCTATGGTCCAATGACTAAAACAAGCAAAAGGTAAAAGATGTGTGTGTATACACACGCACGCATACACACACACATACCAACACACTCAGGCACACTATGCTATGTACAAGTGTGTACAATATACAATTTTCAGTCATCTTTCATTGTTTCCACATTTTCTCCACATAACTTGGAACTGTATATGTTTTATTATTATTATTATTATTATTATTATTATTATTATTATTATTATTATTATTGTTGTTGTTATTGTTATTGTTATCATTATTATCCATTTCTTTCTCTGCTTCACCCTGTGTAGTATAAAGTTGACCCTCATATAATAATAATTCCTGTTGTTGTTTCACTGAATACATCCACAAATTGGAAGACGCCAATTAATATATATATATATATATATATATATATATATATATA
>NC_068987.1:175572-183647 GCF_001194135.2 Octopus bimaculoides
CCAAGACCAAAACCTTTTCCAGAAACATGCATTGTCTTGACCGAAATTGTAGACGTGTGTAAATAGACTTTTTTAATTTTTTGTTTTTTGTTTTTTGTTTTTGTTTTTTATGTCATTATCTCCATTTATGTACATTGTTTTTATTTTAAAATTTTAATTTACTTGTTATTTCATTGTTAAATGTCTTTTGTTATTTTTTTATATTCTCTGTTGTTAATATACAAGAAAAATTGTTTTTGTTCTGTCTGACAATAAGAGAGGAATGCCCGTGGGAGCTGCTCTGTGCTGATGACCTGGCTCTTACAGCTGAGTCACTAGCAGAACTGGAGAAGAAGTTCCAGGTGTGGAAGCAAGGTCTAGAATCGAAGTACCTTTGAGTTAATCTAGCAAAGACCAAAGTCTTGGTAAGTAGGAAAGCAGACAAATCACAACCCCCCTCGAATAGATGGCCCTGCTTGATCTGGGGGGAAAGGTATAGGTAGAAATTCCATAAGATGTACCCAGTGTAAGCTTTGGACACATAAGAGATGCAGCAACATTAGAGGAAAGTTAACAGGGAAACTAGTTTTTGTGTGTGGATGGTGCACAGGTACAATTAACACTAAAACGGTATAGAAAATAGATTCCATCAAATGTCAGTTGGGAAAATTAGAGGTAGTTGATAGCTTCTGTTACCTAGGTGACCAAGTCAGTTGTCAAGGAGGATGTTCTGAGGGCATAGCTGCTAGAATAAGAATAGGTTGGGCAAAGTTCATAGAGCTCCTACCTTTGTTAGTAACAAAGGGCCTCTCCTTAAGAGTGAATGTCAGATTGTATGATGCTTGTGTGCAAACAGCCATGCTACATGACAGTGAAACATGGGCTGTGACCTCCAAGGACATGTAAAGGCTTGTAAGAAATGAAGCCAGTATGCTTTGCTGGATGTGCAATGTCAGTGTGCATGTATGATAGAGTGTAAGCGTCTTGATAGAAAAGTTGCACATAAGAGGCATCAAGATGTGGTGTGCAAGAGAGACGACTTTGCTGGTAAGGTCGTGTGAAGTGTATGGATGTGGACAGCTGTGTGAAGAAGTGCTGATCTCTATCAGTGGAAGAGGGAGACCCAGGAAGACATGGGACGAGGTAGTGAGGCACGATCTTCAAACATTGGACCTCATGAAGGCAATAACTAGTGACCAAGACTTTTGGCGACATATCATGCTTTAGAAGCCCCATCAAATCAAGTGCAATCTAAGTTGTGGCTGTTGTCAGTGTCGTGTCACTGGCACCTGTGCCAGTGACACGTAAAACGTACCTTTCAAACATTGGGCTTCACAGAAGCAATGTGGTTGATGCCAGTCTCATGTAACTATTACCTGTGCTGGTGGCACATAAAATGCACATTCTGAGTGCTGGGCCTCACAGAGGCAACGACAAATGACCAAGACCTTTGGCAATATGTTGTGCTTGAGAAGAAGACCCATCAAATATGTTGTGCTTGAGAAGAAGACCCATCAAACCAACTGAAATCATAGTCATGGCAGATACCGATGCCACCATACTGGTGGCACGTAAAAGTATCCATTACACTCTCAGAGTGGTTGGCATTAGGAAAGGCGTCCAGCTGTAGAAACCCTGCCAAATCAGACTGGAGTCTGGTGCAGCCCCCCAGCTTACCAGCCCTGGTCAAACTGTCCAACCTATGCCAGCATGGACAACAGATGTTAAATGATGATGATGACTTATTTTCTAGTTTGAACTGGTTGAACTTTCATGATATTTGTTATTTAGCAGTCTGTACCCAGTTATGAAAATATTGTTGCACATAAGTATACATAGATTTTTACAAGCACCATTTCATTGATTAGCAATTATTTTAATTAGTTATCATCCAGTTTAATGTCTCTTAACTTTCTGTTTTAAAATTGTTTTAAATCTTTTGAAAAGTCAAAATTTCTGTGTAAAGTAAGGAATGAGTTTAAGTCTAAAACATGAGCAGGTTTAGCGGGATGTTTAAAATGAGGGGTAAGTTTTAGTGTACAAGTGATCTGAACAGTCATTCTGTGTGTGTGTGTGTGTGTGTGTAAAATAAATAATAATTTCAGGTTTATATGTGGAAAGCAATAGAGAGAATATTTTATCAGAGACTACGATAACAGGTGTTAGGAGAACAACAGGCTCATATCAATGTTCTCATTTAACAAAGATTATGTAGAGATAGAGCTAGGACTGCAAGCAACTGGAATACATAATGCATAGCATATGACCTCGTTTATGGAAGAAAAAGTGGGCCAGGATTTGAACTTTGCTCTTTCTGTTTTGCAAAGATGTTCATTCATCTGTTCTGTATGCACGTGTTCTGATTAGGAATAATAGATTCGTTACCACCTCTGCTACTTTGAATAAACAAGCAAATACTGAACAATGGAATTCCTGATGAATTAACAAAAAATGCAATGGTCATCGGTGGAACACCATTTGACATCTTTTGAAGCTGATCTACACTGAGCAATATCAGCCTGTATTAGAGTCACACTGTGTGTTCTCTCATGTAACTTACCATTTGTGGCATTGAGACATTCCTTTCTTTCTGGCGAGATCTGATTTGCCAATCATATATATATGTCTAGCTGTTTATAGTGTGATCAAACAACCTCCTAGACATAGATAGTCTGTGAGTTGCTGTTAGGATCTCAGGTCTTAGGGCTTGATTCATTAGAAGTTTTGTGAGTGACATACATAATGTCTAATGATTTAACATAAAGGGCCTTAGAATTAATCTAGCGAAAACCAAAGTCTTAGTAAATAGGAAGGCAGACAAAGCACAAATCCCTTCAGGTAGATGGCCCTGCTTGATCTGTAGAAAAGGGGTAGGTAGAAACTCCATAAGATGAGATGCCATTATGAAAGACTGCTGAACGTGGGGAATGAATGGGAGAAGGAGAGTCTGCCAAATGTTGACCCAATTAAGGGACTTGGAAGAAGCTTTTGTCAGAGTCCTCCAATCCGTTATCTGGTGGTCAGTGCAGAAACTAAGGATAGATGAGTGGTTCATGAGACCTGTACAAGGACGCTGTCAGTAAGGTGAGGGTGGGCAGCTAGTACAGAGAAGAATTCAGTGTATAAGTAGGGTTTCCCCAAGGATCGGTGCTCAGCGCCCTCTTGTTCATCATAGTCCTCCAAGCAATAACAGGAATTCAAGACAGGCTGCCCCTAAGAGCACCTTTATGCTAATGACCTTGCACTCCTAGCTGAATCACTACCTGAGCTAGAGAAGAAATTCCAGGTATGGAAACAAGGTCTAGAATCAAAGGGCCTTAGAGTTAACCTAGCAAAAACTACACATACGCACACACACACATATATATGTACGAACGAATAAAAGAACGAACGTACGTACATAAGAACGAACGAACGAACGTACGCATGTGCGAACGAAAGATCGAACAAACAAACGAACGTACGTACATACATCCGTACGTAGGAACGAGCGAACGAACGTACGTACGTACAAACGAACGAACTAACGTACGTACGAACGAACGTACATACGTAAGAGTGAACGTACGTACGAACGAAAGAACGAACGTACGTATGTGCGAAAGTACGAACGAACGAAAGAAAGAACGAACGTAATTACGTACGTACGTATATAAGTACGTACGAACGAACGTACATACGTTCGTACGTACGTACCAACGAAGGAACGAACAAACTAATGAATGAACGAATGTACGCACATATGTACGTACGTACGAACAAACGAATAAAAGAACGTTAAGTATGTACGTACGAACGAATGGACGACCGATCGAACAAACGAATTAACTAACAAACGTAAGTACATACGAACGAACAACCGTACGTACGAAGGAACAAACGAACGTACCTACGTAGGAACGAACAAACGATTGAACGAACGAACGAAAGTACGTACGAACGAGTAATAGAGTGAACTAAAGAATGAACGTACTTACGAACAAACGACCAAACGTGCGTACGTACGAAGGAACGAACGAATAAAAGAACGAACGTACGTAGTACGTACATAAGAACGAACACACGAACGAACACACACGAACGTACGTACGAACGAACGAACGTAAGTACATACATCCGTACGGAGGAACGAACGAACGTACGTATATGAGTAAGTACGTACGAATGAACGAACGAACGTACATACGTCCGTACGTAAGTACCAACGAAGGAACGAACAAACTAATGAACGAACGCACGTACACACGTGGGAACGAAAGTGCGTACGTACCTACGTACGAACAACCAAACGAATGAAGGATCGTACGCACCTGCGAACGAAAAGAAAGGTCGAACGAACAAACAAACGAACGTACGTACCAACGAAAGAACAAACGAACGTACGTTTATATATCCGTACGTAGGAACGATCGAACGAACAAACGAACGAAAGAACGAACTTACGTACGTACGTATGTACGTAAGTACGAACGAATGAAGTTACGGACGTACGTGCGTACTTAAGTACGCACGAACGCACGAAAGAAAGAACGTATGTACGTACGTAAGTACGAACGAACGTACATACGAACGAACGAAAGAATTAGCAAACGAACGAATGCACGAAAGAAGGAACGAGCGATCGAACAAACGAACGAAAAACCGTACGCACGAAGGAAAAAACGAACGAACGTACGTATGAAGGAAGGAACGAACAAACGAACGTACATACGAATGTAAGTACGTACGAACGAACGTACGTACCAACGAAACAACGATTGTACGTACGAACGAACGAACGTACGTCCGAACGAACGAACGACCGAAAGATCGAAGGAAGGAACGAAAGAACAAACGTCCGTACGCACGAACGATCGTACGTACGTACGTTCGTACGTTCTCTCGTTCCTTCCTTCGTACGTACGTACTATCGTTCGTTCTTTCGTACGATCGTTCGTTATTTCGTTCGTAAGTATTTACGTACGTAAGTTCGTTCATTTGCTCGGTCGTTCGTTCGTACGTACGTTCGTTCGTTCTTTCGTTCGTTTGTTCATTCGTACGTAAGTACGTATTTTCGTTCGGTCATTCGTACGTACATTCGTATGTTGGTTCGTTCAGTCGTTCGTACGTACGTACGTTCGTTAGTTCTTTCGTTGGTTCATTCTTTCGTTAGTTTGTTCGTTCGTTCGTTCGTAGGTACGTACGAACGAATGCAAGAACGAACGTACGTACGTACGAATGAACGATCGTACGTACGTACATACGAACGAATGAACGATCGAACGAACGAACTATGTACGTAAGTACGTGCGTACAAACGAACAAACGGACGTATATACGTACTAACGAAAGAACTAACAAAGGAGGGTAAGTTTGTACGTACGTACATACGTAAGAATGAAGGAATGAACGAACGAACGAACATACGTACCTACGAACGAATGAACGAACGTACGTATGTACGACCGAACGATCGAAGGAACGAACGAACGTACGTAAGTACGTACGTACGAACGAACGATTGTACGTACATACGAACGAACTAATGAACGAACGGACGTACGTAGATAAGTGCGTACGTAAATACGATTCTAAGTACGTACGTACGAATGAACAAATGAACGTACATATGTACCGACGAACGAACGAACGAACTAACGAAAGAATGAACCAACGAAAGAACTAACGTACGAACGAACGTACGTACGTACGAATGACCGAACAAACGAACGATCGTACGACCGAGCAAATGAACGAACGAACAACGAAGTTACGTACGTAAATACGTACGAACGATCGAACGAACATACGTTGGTAAGTACGAAAGAATGAGAGAACGAAGGTACGTACGGATTTACGTTCGCAAGTACCTACGTACGAACATACGTAAGAAGGAACGAACATACGTTCGTACGTAAGTACAACCGAACTAACGATCGAACACACAAAAGACAGAACAAATGAAGGAACGAACGTAAGTATGTACGTAGGTACGAACGAAAGAACGAATGAACGAACGATCGAGGAAACGAACGTACGTAAGTATGTACGAAAGATCGAACGTACGTATGAGCGCACGGAAACATATACATACGTCCGTACGTACGAAAGAACGAACGAACGAACGAATGAAAGAACATACGTACGTAATTACGTATATACGAACGAGCGAACGTACGTCCGAACGAACGAACGTACGTGCGTAAGTACGTCCGAACGAACGAAAGAACAAACGTAAGTACGAACGAACGAACGAACGTAATTACGTACGTACTTACGAACGAACGAACTATTGAATGAACGAACGTAGGTACGTAGGAACGAACGAACGGACGAATGAACGAAAGAAGGATCAAACGAAGGAACAAACGAACGTACGTACGAATGATCGAACGAACGAACGTACGTACGACAGAGCGAACGAACGAACGAAACGAAACAGCGACTAAACGAACGTACTTTCTTACGTACAAACGAACAAACTAACGAACGTACCTACGAAAGAACGTACTACGTACGACCGAATAAACAAACGAACGAAAGTAGTTACGTACGAACGAACGAACGAAAATACGTACGTACGTACTACGTAGTACGTACGTAAGAATGAACAAACGAACATACCTACGTACGAACGAATGAAAGATCGAACAAACAGACGAAGGAACGTACGTACGTACGATCGAGCGAACGAAGGAACGTGCGTACGTACGAACGAACGAACGAACGAATGAAGGTACGTACATACAACGAACGTACGAACGAGCGAATGAACGAACGAACGAAAGAATGAACAAACGAATGAACGTACGTACTTAGGTACGTACGAACCTACGTACCAACGAACGTACGTCCGAACGTAGGTACGTACGAACGAACGAACGTAATTACGTACGTACAACGAACGAACGTACGTACTTACGAACGAAAGAATAAACGAACGAACGTATGTACGTACGTACGAACGAACATACGTACGAATGAAGGAACGAACGAACGTACGCACGTCCGTACGTAGGAACGCACATACGAACGAACGAAAGAATTAACGAACGAACGAATGCAGGAAAGACGGAACGAGCGATCGAACAAACGAATTAACAAACAAACGTAGGTACATACGTACAAACGAACGAACAACCGTACGTACGAAGGAACAAACGAACGAACGTACGTATGAAGGAACAAACGAACGATTGAACGAACGAACGAACAAACGAAAGAAGGAACAACCGATGGAACGAAGGAACAAAAGAACGAGCTAACGAACGAAAGTACGTACGTACGTACGAACGAACGAAAGAACGTACGTACGTACGAAGGAACGAGTGTTCGTACGTACACACTTACGTACGAACGAACAAACGAACGAAATAAGGAAAAAACGAACGTACATACGAATGTAAATAGGTACGAACGAACGAACAACAGAATTAACGAACAAACGCAAGTACGCACGAACGAATGGACTAACGATCGAACGTACGTACGTACGAATGAACGAACGAACGAACGTAAGTACGTACGAAAGAACGAACGTACGTACGTACCTGCGAAAGAACGAACGAACGAACGATCGAAGGAACGAACGAAAGAACAAACGTGCGTACGTACGAAGAAACGAACGCACGAACGGACGAACAAACGAAGGTAAGTTTGTACGTACGTACATACGTAAGAATGAAGGACCCAGTCATATGTATGTATATATATATATGTATGTATGTATATATATATAGAGGTAGTCGATAGCTTCCGCTATCTGGGTGACCAAGTTAGTAGTGTGGGTGGGTGCGCTGAAAGTGTAACTGCTAGAATAAGAATAGCCTGGGCCAAGTTTAGAGAGCTCTTACCTCTGCTGGCGACAAAGGGACTCTCACTCAGAGTAAAAGGCAGACTGTATGACGCATGTGTACGAACAGCCATGCTACATGGCAGTGAAACATGGGCTGTAACTGCTGAGGACATGCGTAAGCTCGCAAGGAATGAAGCCAGTATGCTCCGCTGGATGTGTAATGTAAATGTGCATACCCATCAGAGTGTAAGTATCTTGAGAGAAAAGCTGAACATAAGAAGCATCAGTTGTGGTGTGCAAGAGAGACGATTGCGCTGGTTTG
>NC_068987.1:184878-202014 GCF_001194135.2 Octopus bimaculoides
CATAAATATACACATATATATATATATATATATATATATATATATACAGATATATATATATACATAAATATATATATATACATAAATATACATACACATATATATATATATATATATATACAGATATATATATATACATATAAACACATGTATAGTTTAAAGTTACAGAAAACAAAAGATGATGAGAAAACCTGCTGGTGTTCCAGTTAAAACACACACACACACACACACATGCACATTAATTTTTAAAAACAAAAATTCTTCAAATCCCTTCTTTGACAATTTTATCAAATTTTGACACTTTAAAGACATCAGGTCGTTGCCATCATATTTCACCATTATTCAAGATCTGATGTCTCTAAAGTGGCAATAGATTATTTCATTCAACTTAGTGTGGGATGTGAAAACATGTAGGCAATCAATTACAAACCTGTTTCCTACACATTTGTTTTTTACATCTGTTGCACTATTTTAAAAAATTTTGTTTCCAGATAAGAAGATGGAGGACCATGAATGACTCCCTCAAGTAATTTAATTTGTCCTTCCTATAATCAATCCTTTCACACATGATGCTGGCTACGTTTTTATCATGCATTCAACACCATCCATTTAGATGTTGAAGCAAGTGTTCCTGGACATTCCTTCACTCTGATCCATGTAGTGGAACCTATTTGTTACATGTTTTCCTTTGTTCAGTAAAGCTAGTAGAGTCAAGTACCTTGCTCGAGGACTTAACACAGAATATTAAAGGCAGAGACTGATGACAATGTGATTAGATTTCACCAACTTTGTTAGACACACAAAACTTGAATAAATCTTTAATAAATATTGTTAGTTTTTATTATTTCTGGACTTTAAAACAGAACAAAAATATTTGTAATGGACAGAACGTCTCCAGGCTGAAGATGTAGAAAGAAGGGAAGGACTAAGATATACAGCAGATGGCTTCTATTTCAAAATATATCTAAAACTGAGCTATGACAAGGGGAAACATTCAAACTACATAACAATCAGACATATATTTATTTTTTTTTATTTCATGAAAAATGAAGTGTTTTTTTTTGTTCCTCGTGCTAAAACCTCTTCACCCTTCCTCCATATTGGCTCTGATCCGATGTGAGGAATCTCTCTGCAAAGGTCTCTGTAACGGGTGAGCCAACAGCTGGGCCATACTGTCGTATAATTTAGTCAAATTCTTTGACACTTCAAAAATGTAGGACTGGCCTTTGACATCAAGCGAACAAAGTTGGTCAAAGATTTGCTGAAAAGGAAAAAACAAACTCATTAAGAAACGAAAATGAAATCATCACCATGGCAACCACCACCACTATTGTTATATGACTCTATTCATCATCATCATGACGACGACGACCACCACCACCATTCTTTGTTACCATGCACTTGACACCACACAACAATATCACTATTTGTCACCATTGTTCAACCTTTCATCTGTGAATACCAGCGTGCAGGGATCTAATTCCTATCTCTCATTAAACAACAACAACAACAGCAACCACTTTGTAATCTCATGGACACCTAAACTACCAAGACCCCCATGCATGTCTTATATACTGAATTGCCAACAAGACAACCTGTTGAGGGCCACTGACCAGATCTGTGGATGGTGCAAAGTCCCCTCTTGACTGAAGATAATATGGTGGTGGGACAATGTAGTTGACAGGGCCATTAAGAAAAAAAAAACAGGCATGGAAGGACTGGAAGAACGGTGGTAGCAGGGAACTGTATCAGATTGCCAGAAGGGAAGCGAAGCTAGGAGACAGGTTTACTTAGCCAGAGGGGAAGCAGATAAGAAAAAAACTGCCAATGTTCTGCGTCATGAGGACCAGAGACTTGAAGTGTTTCGAATTGCAAGACAGAGTGTGAGAGAGAATCGTGATGTCATTGGAGAGAAATGTGTCTGCATGGATGATGGTTCACTTGCATTTAATGATGCTGCAAAGAGAGAGACTTGGAGATGCTTCTATAAAAGGTTGCTAACTGAAGAGAATGAATGGGAGAAAGAGAGTCTGCCAAATGTCAACCCAACAGAGGGACCAACTATCGAAATTGATAGAACCTTGGTAGATAAAGCGATTAAAAGTATGAAGACAGGGAAAGCCCCGGCCCATCAAAAATCACTGCAGAGATGCTCAAAATATCTGGCAGTGTTGGCTATAGCCTAGTCACCTGTATAGTTAACCAGGTGATGCATGAAGGACTCATTGCCAATGACTGGTGTTGCAGTACCATAGTCAACTGCTACAAAGGTAAAGGTGACGCTTTAGATACGAATAATTACAGAGGTATCAAGTTGTTGGATCAGGTGATGAAAGTCACGAGAGGGTCATAGCCCAATTAATTAGAGAGAGAGTCAGTTTAGATGAGATGCAGTTTGGGTTCGTGCCTGGGAAAAGCACCACTGATGCTATATTTCTGGTAAGACAGCTGCAGGAGAAATACCTAGCTAAGGATAAACCTCTGTACCTGGCTTTCGTTGACATGGAGAAAGCCTTTGACAGGGTCCTCCAATCCCTTATCTGGTGGTCAATACAGAAACTAGAGATAGATAAATAGTTGGTGAGAGCTGTACAAGCCATGTACAGGGATGCTGTTCGTTAGGTGAAGGTTGGCAATGAGTACAGTGAAGAATTCCGGGTGGAGGTAGGGGTCCACCAAGAATCAGTCCTCAGCCCCCTCTTATTCATCATAGCAATAACATCAAGGCAATAACAGAGGAATTCAAGACAGGATGCTCCTGGGAGCATCCAGTTCTCTATGCTGATGACCTTACTCTAATAGCTGAGTCACTACCAGGACTAGAGAAGACGTTTCAGGTGTGGAAGCAAGGTCTAGAATCGAAGGGCCTTAGAGTCAACACAGCTAAAACCAAAGTCCTAATTAGTAGGAAGGCAGACAAATCACAAACCCCTTCAGGTAGATGGCCCTGCTTGATCTGTAGGAAAGGCACAGGTAGAAACTCTATAAGATGTACCCAGTGTAAGCTATGGACACATAAGAAGTGCAGTGATATCAAAGGAAGGCCAACTGCGAAGATAGTTTTTGTGTGTGGCAGATGTTCAGGTGCAATAAACATTGAAAATATGCAGTAAACAGCTTTCATCACATGCCAGGAGAGAAAAATTAGAAGTAGTTGATAGCTTCTGTTACCTTGGTAACCAAATCAATAGTAGGGGTGGATACTCTATGAGTGTAGCTGCTAGAATAAGACTAGCCTGGGCAAAGTTCAGAGAGCTCTTACCTCTGCTGGTGACAAAGGGACTCTCGCTCAGAGTAAAAAGTAGATTGTATGATGCATGTGTGCAAACAGGCATGCTTCATGGCAGTGAAACATGGGCCTTGACTGCTGAGGATATGCGTAGGCTCACAAGGAATGAAGCCAGTATGCTCCGCTGGATGTGTAATGTCAGTATGCATACATGACAGAGTGTAAGCACCCTGAGAGAAAAGTTGGATTTAATAAGCATCAGTTGTGGTGTGCAAGAAAGATGACTGCAATGGTACGGTCATGTGGTGAGAATGGATGAGGATAGCTGCGTGAAAAAGTGCCACACCCTTGCGGTTGAGGGATCCTGTGGAAGAGGTAGACCCAGGAAGAGCTGAGATGAGGTGGTGAAGCACGATCTTCAAGCGTTGGGATTCATGGAGGCAATGATGAGCGACCAAGACCTTTGGAGATATGCTGTGCTTGAGAAGACCTGGCAAGCCAAGTGAGACCATAACCAGCCCATTTAAGAGGACCCTTCAATCATTGGGCAATGAACTGTGCTTGAAAAGACCTGTTGAGGCAAGTGAAGTGATTGCCATAGCCAATGCCAGTGCCGCCTGACTGGCTCCTGTGCTGGTGGCACATAAAAAGCACCATTCATGTGTGATCGATGCTAGTACTGCTTGACTGGCCCTCATGCCAGTGGCATGTAAAAAGCACCCATTACACTCTCAGAGTTGTTGGCATTAGGAAGGGCATCCAGCTGCAGAAACCTTGCCAGATCAGATTGGAGCCTGGTGCAGCCTCCTGGCTTGCCAGTCCTCAGTCAAACCATCCAACCCATGCCAGCATGGAAGGCAGACGTTAAACAATGATGATGATGATGATGATGACGATGATTGGGGGAGGGGAGGCTAACACCAGTAAAACAGAGAGTGGGAGGGTCAGTTTTGAAATAGAGAGCTTTGGACAAAGATTGGAAACAAGTGAGCGATATTACTTGTATGACAGCGATACATGATGTGAAGACAAGGAGACCCAAACACTCATCCTCCTATCATCATCATCTTCATCATTGTTTTAATGTCCACTTTTACCAAGTTTGTATGAGTCGGATGGAATACACAGCTGGATGCTCTTCCTGACACTAAACAAAGTAATTTTTCCCTCTGAGCAGAAATTTGGAAACAAACAACATTACTTGTATCACGTCAATACACACACACACACACACAACTAACTTCTTTCAGTTCTGTCCGCCAAATCCACTCACACAGTTTTGAATTGGCCCCAGGGCAGCAAGACAAAACCTGAAACCATATTGTTGGGAAGTGAACTTAACATCCCTTGCACAGCCAATGGGGGCAGGATGAGGTTGTGTCACTGTAGCTTAGATGGACCATGGCAAATCTAACTGCACTGACCACTGCTGTATTTTGCTTTTTTAAAGGAAATACCTACGATTGCATTATCTAGTGTGTGTGTGCTCCTTTCCAAATTTAATATTGTAAGTTGCAATCTGAGGTAGGGAGACTTGGCTGCTATTTCTTGCACTACAAAAAGGCTTTGTTGTTATAAAGAGTTCTGATGGTGGTGTTGGAGTGGTAAGAGAAACAGACTTACCTCACAACAATTGTCTTCTGATGGAGGTTCGTGTACATAGAAGACATCAACAAACAGGAAAGGTGAGAGCAGGAGCAATTTCTGGACCTGATAAAAGATACAGAACAAATAGAGGCAGACCAAGGTTAGCAAAATTGCTCAGATTAGTGAAGATTGGTAGGGTCCCAAGCTATGGTTCATCACAGTTCTATATTGTAAATCCGTGGATGGGTCTCAGATAAACTGCTTTTTATTCAGAGTGATATATAAGAGACAAGTTAAAAAGAATGGTCGTCACACATAAATCCTTTATTGGAGCAAATTTGGCTTACAGCTGTTTCCAGTAATCATTGCAGGTACGTTACCGATAGGTTTACTCAATTGGTCTTTTGATCAATTGATGTAAATTGAACGACCTAAGAAAATTGATGCTACTGGCTTTGAATAAAGTAGCAGTAATTTTCGTAGGTCATTCAATTTATCTCAATTGATCAATAAACCAATTGAGTAAGCATAATAATAATGTACCTGCAATGACTACTGGAAACAGCTGTAAGCCAAATTTGCTCTAATAAAGGAATTTTATGTAATGACCATTATTTTTAACTTGTCTCATATATGTGTGTGTGTGTGTGTGTGTGTGTGTGTGTGTGTGTGTGTGTGTGTTATAAAATGAGACAACAAAGCCAAAAGGCTGTGTGGAATTTTCAGGACATTTATAAAGAGAAAGGTAGTCTTACAACTGTTTCTGCGATATTAGGGATATTCCTTCATCAGAGACAATGTGAGATGGTTAAATAGATGGTTAATTATGGCACTTACATAGTGTTAGCTGCCACCTTGGGCCTTCTGGATACCAATACCTCTAATATATATATATATATATATATATATATATGATAGATGGATATAGATATATATACACACACACATACTGAGATGTGTAAACAACTACCAGTATATAAATGTATACACACACGTGATTACATCTCCCAATACATAAACATATATATGTATATCCTTGTGAATAAATTTGTTGGATGGAAACTGGTAGAAACCCATCATATGTGTACGTATGCTGCTGTCTTGACATTACTCGATGGTAGTCAAGAAGCATGACCATCAGCAAAGCAATTCCCGGTGTTGACAAAGGGAAATATTACTTTACTTGCATACTGGTGAGTGTTGGTAACAGGAAGGACATCCAGCCATAGAGAAATCTGCCTCAACAGATTCCACCTAACCCATGCAAGCATGGAAAAGTGGACATTAAAAGATGCTGATGATGGTGAAACACACACACATGATGGGCTTCCCAACAGTTCCCATCAACCAAATTTCCCTCACAAAGCATTGGTCATTCTGATACTACAGAGTGGAAGATATGCCAGAAGTGCAAAGTCATTGAGATGGAACCTGAAATCCCAGGATTGTAAAAGAAACTTGTTAACTACACCCACCACACATCTAATATATATATATCCAAGTTGTAATTATTTGGCAAGTGTCGCACATTCAACATCTGGTTGTCTGATCTGAAACAGCTGTACATTAGAGAGATTATTTCAAACATCCATTTAATGTTCGAGTCACTGAGAGACAGAGAGATATTTATATATACTATCCGATCGCAGATAACGAAACATCAAGACGACACTTTGGAGTCATGGCAGTAATGAAGAGAGAGAAGC
This sequence comes from Octopus bimaculoides, assembly GCF_001194135.2. Classification (NCBI taxonomy): domain Eukaryota; kingdom Metazoa; phylum Mollusca; class Cephalopoda; order Octopoda; family Octopodidae; genus Octopus; species Octopus bimaculoides. The sequence continues at coordinate 191,401 of NC_068987.1, forward strand.
AACTCAGGTGAGTTTTACACAGTGACAAAAGGAGGAGAGAAGGGGCAAGCAATAAATTAAATTCATTTAAAGTCAGATTAAATTAAGATGAGTTAGAGTCATCATCATTTAACATTTGTTGCCCATACTGGCATCACCAAAGGGCAATTTGACCAGAGCTGACAAGTTGGGGACCTGCACCAGACTCCAGTCTCATTAGGCATGGTTTCTATGGCTGAATGCCCTTCCTAACACCAAACACTTTAATTCTGGGTGCTTATGACATAGCACCACACGAGCACTTTTACATGGTGTCACATGGGCACTTTTACGTGGCACCTCCATGAGTGCTTCACTCAACCAGAAGGACCGGTCTTAACACTTCTGCTGGTGAAACATGAGCTGTGATTGCTGAGGATATGTGGTAGGCTTGAAAGAAATGAAGCTACAATGCTTTGCTGGATGTGCAATGTCAGTTGGCATGTATGACATTGTATAAGGATCTTGAGAGAAAACAATTATGAGGTATGAGATGTGGTGGCGTGAAAGAGATGATTGTGCTGTTATAGGCATGTGATGTGTATAGATGAGGACAGCTGTGGAAGAGGTAGACCCAGGAAGACATGGAACAAAGTGATCTTCAAATATTGGGTCTCACAGAAGTGATGACAAATGATTGAGACCTTTGGTAATTTGCTGTGCTTGAGAAGACTCACCAAACCAAGAGAAATCACAGTCGTGGTCAGTGACATGTAAAAGGCAGGCATGCCAGTGCCATGTAAGAGGTCCCCACTACATTCTTGGAGTTGTTGGTGTTAAGAAGGGCATCCATCCAACAATAGAAACCATGCCAAATCAGACTGGAACCTGTGCAATGCTCTGACTTACCACTTCTAGTCAAGCCATCTAACAACCCATGCCAGCATGGAAAGTGGATGCTAATGATGATGATGAATATAAACATTATAAAATGTTGAAGCATTTCATCACTGATTTAAGAACTGTTCCCTAATGGTGCATTTCACATTTCACTGCACTTGGCAAGCAAGCCCACACAAATATCTGCACCCCACCACCTTTATGGGCTTCTCTTGAATCATTGGTGTTCTGTCAGATTACCCCTGCAAGGTATCTGATGATGGAGCTCTTTCTGACCCACATTCAATCATGTGGCTTTCTCAAGGGTTTGCTTTTATCCCCTACACTCTTACTCCAACACAAAGACTTACTTGTCATCTTCTTCAATAACTTGCATTCACATAAATGGCACTCTATTCTTCCCTACCCTTCTACAACTGAGGTACCTTAAGTTAAATATCTGCATTGACTCCTCAGAAAAAGGTCCTTCAATGGGGGTCATCTCCTTTAACACAAACACACATTGCTGACCCTTTCTGTTCCCAGGAAACAGGGATCCTCAAAACCAGATTTTCTCAGGGTTCCTACAAATGCAAGGCAACCCCACTTCTGACCCTCAACTTAGAAATCACTCCATCACCTTTACTGATCTTTCTCTTCCCAATCAGGAAAAAATACTTCATATAATAATCACTGACTTTGCACTAAGTGTTTAGGTGAGGCTCACCAGAGGAGCACTGCTGCCATATCTGGGATGGTGTTATTGTGACACCCAAACACATATCTAACTGTATCCACAAAACAAAAGGGGACTCAACTGAAATCACTCCCTAATATGCCCCAGCCTTTGATCCACACAGGTGCTGCACCTCCTTTCTCTGCTTTCCCTGCCACGTCTACAATGGCCCCTGCTCATACCACCCCCAATCTCATCATCTACACTATGCCCTCCCCTACCCTGACTCCTATTCACAGTCCTTCCTCTCTATATTCTTGTCTTTCTAGAATCCCCAAAGGTTTTCACAATGCTGATTACACTTGGTTCTCTAGAGCCATGGCCACCAGCCCTTTCAGACCAGTCCAATAAAAGAAAACCATCCAATTGTTTTCCATTCATGTAAAGACATGTGGGTGAACATGTATTTGGAAACATGCATGGTGCACTTGCATGAAACGAGAGTGAATGGTAGTTTGAAATCCTTACCTCTTCACAGATATCCAGTTTACTCTGGGATCGGCCAAAGATAAGGATGATCCTTACAATATAAGGAGGGGGCAAAGTAGGGTCCTCCATGATGGGAAGTTCACAGTTGCGAAGGCTGAAATGGAGATGAGAAACAAGCAAAAGATTAAAGGTAAAGAACAAGAACAACAATAAGTGCCAATGATGGCAGGAGAAGAGGTTAAAGAGATAAGACATTCATTTGCAACAGGTGTACAACAGGTGTATTTACACTTCAGTTTTGACATTATCAACCATATCAATATGAACCTAGTCAGTGCAATCAACTTTGTTAGTCAAAGTCAGCTCAGGGTCAATATATTTCCTTAAATATACATAGTAAATAGGGGCTAAGCTCCTTTTGGATACTCAAGATGAGTGAGCTGCATCTTTTTAAGAGAGTAAAGAAATGTGAATAAGCAATATCTTTGTCATTATCTTGAAATACTAAAGAGTAAATTTATTCAATAAAATCGCCAATGGCTCCAACCATGGCCTCCAGACGACTTCCAAATCTCCTGCAACTCTTCTGGATGGTCTCCTTGCTTAAGTTGGTGAATGCTGCCATAATCCTTGCCTTCAGTTCATCTTTGGTGTTACAAGGAATTTTCTTGGTCTTTCGCTCAACTGAGCCCCACACACAATAATCAAGGGGGTTGCAGTCTGGTGAGTTAGGTGGCCAGATGTTAGGGGTGATGTGGTTGCAGAAATTGTCTGACAGCCATGACTGGGTTCTGTTTGTGTGACACGGTGCAGAGTCCTGTTGCCAGAAATAGGGTCTTCCAGCAGCCACTCTCTTTGACCTAGGGCAGCACTACCTCCTCCAGGCACTTGATTTAGGCCTCCATGTTGAGTGTGAGGCCGAGTGGGAAGATGAATGTAGGCATAGCATCACCATCACTAGTGATCACTCCAAACACCACAATGTTGATTGGATGTTTGATTTTTATCACTCTCGCTACATGTTTTGGGGACACGGCAAGCCAACGCTTGTTCTGTGAGTTCACCATCTGATCGTGGCAGAAGTTTTTCTCATCTGAGAAAAACCAAAGCATGTTCGGTTGGAGGGGATGCTTGAGTTTGTTCAAAAGCTTTGTAGTGTGGTCTTTCCCCTTGTCCTTAATGGCTTGGCATAAAAATTGGCTCTTCCTCATCTTGTACGAGGAATACCGAATGTTTTCGTGCCCAACCTGCCTGATAAGAATCTCAGACACTCCCATGGCTCTGGACCTTATTGATTTGGAAGGTTCTTTGTTAATCATGGCCTGGATCTCACCAACAACTTCAAGAGTTCTTTTCTTATCAAAATGATCAGAGTGAGTATTCCGAGCTGCCATACCTTCGTAATTACCATTAGACTCATCAGCTATACTGTCATCAGATTGACACCCAAACACTCTGAAATGTTTGTATTGGAGCTTCTGGTGCAAATGCCAAGCAGTACAGCGTGTCGTTTCCAGATTTCTAGCAGAGTGAATAGTGTTATGATGCTGTTTTTCTTACAGACAGTGCCCAACTAACCCTACTGTACTGTGTAGTCGACAAAATCAGAGACAAACAATGAGCATGCCCAAAATTAGAAATATAAAATAGTAAACAATTTATCCATCGCACCCTGCATGTATATATATGTGGATATTTTACACCTGACATACTAAATGCCTGTATAATTTTCAGTAATGTAAGGTGTGACAATGTTTCTCAAATAAAACTTGTAATTCATTTACAAAACTTTTTTTATGTTGCCATTCTTTTACAATTCTGCTAGAAATACTCACCGATACCAATGTCTGGTTTGAAAGAAGAATACTTTGCTCCATTTGAGGGTGACAACATTTCAGTTGTTGATGTTGAAAGTCTGACAGATGACAATGCAGCTATCACAATTTCATCATCATCATCAATCACAGCTGCATTGTCATCTATCACAATTTCATCATCATCAGTCAGCTGACAATGCAGCTGTGACTGATGATGATGAAATTGTGATAGATGACAAGATTGAGATTGATGAGATTGTCAGATCTGAGGAGGAAGCTCGGTATAATTTGATGAACTTCCTTGTGTCAAGCAAATTCACTGAGAAGGTTTTGTCAGTTCAGGACTATAGCAGATGTCATTTCTCAGAAGTGAATTGGTCAAGTTTGAAATATGTGAGCAGAAACTAGAATTGAGAAGTCTAAGAATAAACGTAGCAAAGACAAAAGTCACAGGAGAAAATTTTTCTGATCTCTACTATCGTCAGGTAAGTGGCCCTTTTTGATGTAAAGGAGAGGTGTAAGCAGGAACTCTATACGAAATAGTGTAAGCAAGAGATGAAGCGAAATCACAGACTGAGTGAGAAAACATAAATGTGCAAGTGTGGCTAACATTAAGAATACTCATGAAATGAATTCTTTCAAATAACCAAAATACTCTGTAGAAATAGTAGACAGTCCTTTGTAATGAAGCCTTGTAAAAAAAAAAAAAATGTTACTATTAACATGTTTGGAGTTACAACCTGATGAAAATATTGGTAGAATATGGCAGAAAGATACAGATTAGACTAGTACTTACATAGTCTTCAGCACGGACCCAACATCAAGATTTGAACACTTGTAAGTTTCATCCAAATTTTCCAACAAATTTGCAATTTCCCTGGGGTCATTAGTAAAACTGTGGTACTAAAATAGATGAGAAGAAAAGAAATGGTTGAAGAGATGGCATCCCTAAAATCAATATTAGTTTTTTTAATGCAGTGATTGAGAAGAAGGGGTGGCTAGGGTAGTGTTTAACCAGTAGCTCAGCCCCGATCCAGTAAATCTGTTATTAAACATCAAAGTCAGAATCACACAGCAGAGTTGGATAAAAGTATGGTCCATGAAAACGAAAAAAAATACAAGCTCAGAATGGACTGTCAGAGAGAACACAACCTGTCTAGACTGGACAACCATAGGAAACATATCCTGTCTAGACTGGACAGCCATAGGAAACATATCCTGTCTAGACTGGACAGCCATAGGAAACATATCCTGTCTAGACTGGACATTTGAGAATCTACACGTCGAGATGGTAACATTGTTTCACATACATTTAACCTGACCCCAAAAGGAAAAATCTACATCAGTCATGCACCACATGTGGCCCATGGGACATTCGAAATGGCACACCTAATGAAAAATTACCTTGAAGGTGTTTGTAGTAATGCAGCTCACCTGGTGATGAGTTATGTCCAATGCAATCCACTCCTTAGAAAGGGCTGTCAAGTCTGCTCTACATGGTCACTTGAATTGCTAGAAATAACAGCTTAATCTACATCAAATTACAACCTACCAGCCTCAAAAAGGATGGAAACTTGGAATCCTAAATATAGAAAAAGGTAAGATCGTATATGGAATGCCTTGGACCATAGGTTTGATTAACCAGAGCAGGACTAACGCTAAACAACAATATATGTAATTAACCACTGCATGCCAGAAGTAAAGTGTGTGTGTACACTTTCAAATGATTCTTCATCAGGTTATATTTTGGGTGCAACATCTTCAATGGAAAGTGATCTGCTCAGGTAGAAGTGAACTGTGTTGTAGGACACCCACACACACACACAATATGGCCTACCCAGACAGCACTGTTATGTGGTAAAACATGCACAAACACACACACATTAATAAGCAAGGTGACCTACCCAGGTGGCAGTATCATGGAGTGTGACAAAAGCAAACCGATGATGGTTGTCTAGTCTGTGTTTACTTTGGACAAATAAACCAATTGTTCTTTTGACCAGTTGAAGAGTAGAAAAGCGATCTCTGAAATATTAAAAAGAGTTTTACGATCTTCACCAAACATCAGAACTGATTGATCAATCAACATGAAATTGTCAAATAAAATACGACCTAAAATATGTTGTCATCACCATGGCCACCACTGTCATTGCTGTCCATGCTGTCCATGCTGGCACACTTTGCCACAGTCTGATAATATTCATTCAAAGTCATTATCCTCCTTAGAGAACCAAGTCTTGCTTCTACGTTTTATTTATTTATTTTTTTTTTTTTGTTGGGGGTCAACAGTTGAAGGTCCTGTCTCTAACCACTTAACAGAGTGAAATGAGTAGAGTTTAGAACTGAACTTTGTCTTCTTTTATGCTACATTTCTGGGAATAACCTCTGTTAATTTACTCTCTGCACCCTTCAAATCAAAGTAACAAGGCTTGGAAGGATATAAAAAAGGTAATTTGATGATTTGGGTAAATAGTTTTTAAATTAATTATACATCACAATTATGTAATTATGCATTTGGTGTTGTTTATCTTAACGAAAACAGCTGCTGAGCAAAATAAAAGCAACATGTAAAATTTATGCTTTTCTGCTAAATATGAGACTAGAATATGGAAGATATTGCAAGCAAGATGTTGTCTCTCTTCCTCCAGCTGGGACTAAAGAAAAAGAGATGATAGTGTTCCACACGTCAGTAGTTTGGTAAGGGAGTAAAGGAGGTTAGTTCAACAGATGATTCCATCTCAGTAATTAAAGTCCATGAATGATTCAGTAATGAAATGGAGTAGCCATCTCTATGGTAACAACATTTTCTCTAAAAAAAGGATTGACTCACCTCCCAGAATATTGGTTTCTGCTTGTTCTCTTTCTCTAAATACTGGGGTAGCTACATACCCGCCCCACCTAAGACAGTCATCGTTGATCCTTGCATCACCACGTCCTACTGTGTCCCAGGGAGCCATCCAACCCTTTCAACAGTATTCAGATGACTTCTGTGTCAAATGTAAAACTTATTTATTCACATTGTTTTCAATTAATCATGCATTATCTCATAGCTTTGAGATTTCAACAATAAGACTGTTTACTTTTAGAATGACATTGCTGGGTAGGTTTGAGAGGCTGGATATGGTTGGTTTGATCAAGAAACAAATAGAATATTTGGACCCTGGACATGGCTGCTTTAAATGCTAAAAGATTCAACACTTGTATTAATTAGTGCTATTAATTAGTGTCACTAAGCTGTGGTCGTAAATGTGTATCATTGGAGAGTATTACTGATCTTTGCTATCGAAGTGTGGTGAAATACAAAAATACGTTTAGACTTACCCAGCTCTTGAAAGAAATTTCATCCGTTCCATTTCTGAACTGAGATCCAAACACAATACCTGTGTAAGAGGAGAAAATAGTATGGAGAAGAAGGAGAAAGAGAGAGGAGGGGGGGAGGTAAGAAGACATGTGAGAAGGAGGTGGTAAAACAGTAAGTATGGTATAAATCAATTAATAAACAGAAAACCAAGGAGAAAAAAAACAAATGTATACCCATTCAGAAAGCACACTACATTTGAGGCTTCTCATGTTCAACTTTTCTCTCAGGGCGCTTACACTCTGTCGTGTCTGCACACTGACATTACCCATCCAGCAGATCATACTAACTTCATTCCTTGCAAGCCTCTTTGCATCTCCTCAGCATTCATGGCCCATGTTTCACTGCCATGTTGCATGGCTGTTCACACACATCATACAGTCTACCTTTCACTCTGAGTGAGCGGCCCTTTGTTGCCAGCAGAGGTAGGAGCTTTCTGAACTTTGCTCAGGCTACCCTTATTCTAGCAGCTACGCTCTCAGAGCATCCACCCCCCACTACAGTATTGGTCACTTAGGTAGCACAACTTTGCAACTGTTATCATTGACTTTCCCTCTGCAGTGGACTATCTTTCAATATACAGAACAATGCCCACCTCTTAGCTTTTTATCTTTGTTCCCAACAGAATGTATCTTCATTCTATGTACAATATGCTGAATCCGCTAGCATTCAACTTCATTCTCCCCATCAATATAGAGTGTGCTGCATCACAATTCTTTCCCTCTTCTCACCTTGATACACCACTGAACCACTCTTTCTGATTATGGATTTACCTAAAGAAGACCTGCTGATCCAATTAGATTTAATTGGACCCCCCACCCCACCACCATCCTCCTGCTGCACATATTGAACCACAACAAATCTCATTGATGAGGAGCAAACTTTCCACTCCTCTAACCAATATTTCTCCAATGATGGAATATTTGATTTATGGAGTCTTCACTCGATACGATGCTCCAAGAGCTGAGATATCCCAGAAACAGCTGCCAGGGACTACCTTTACCAGTTTATACCATTTTTATCATTCGTTATGTAGTCAAATTTTTAGATTGAATCAAATGAAATCAAATCTCCTGGTCCTGCCCCCACTAATCCTTTGCCTCTTCACATTGCTTTCACTGAGTCAAAGGGAAGCCACCATTAGCCATTTTTGAAATGAGACATTTACACAACCACAACCGCAGTTCTAACTGGAATTTTGGTGGCACATCTATTTAAGCATTCAGAACACATACCTATTAGTATGAGTCATCTTGACCTTAACCTCTTATATATATATATATATCTAGAGAGAGAGAGAGAGACAATGGGCTTCTTTCAGTTTCCACCTACCAAATATAATCACAAGGCTTTCGTCAGCCTGAGACTACAGTAGAAGATACTTGCTCAAGGTGCCATACAGTAGGACTGAACTTGGAAGCAAGCTTCTTACCGTTCAGCCACGCCTGTGCCTATCTGTAAATAAACCAACACCAGTTGTCACGTAAACACAATCACACATATACACGACAGGCTTCTATACAGTTTCTGTCCAAATCAATTCCCAAGACATTAGTTGGTGCAGGACTATAGTAGAAGACATTTGCTCTGGGTGGTGTGTCGTGTGACCGAACTCAAAAGACACAGAGTTGTGACATGAACTTCTTAATTCCAAAACTAAACATGACATTAGATAATTGTTTTACATAAAGGAGAGAACAAAATAATTTTCTCTAATTCTGTTTAATCCTGTGGTGGCTTTAAGCTAATGACAGTCACGTGGTGATGTATATATATATAGAGAGAGATATTTTGCGTATGTAGACAAAATTCTTGTGTCTGGAGTTACATTGTACGTGTTTTGTTTTTTTTTATTATTATTCTATGTTGTATGTTCAGCTTTATCTTAAAGTAATATTTTCTTTATATCTAGTTTAATGTTCGAGTTTTTACAATATGTGTATAGTTAATTTTGGAACAACGTCATTAATTCATGAGGAGAGGGCGCAAGTTGATTACATTGACTGCATTATTTGACTAATACTTTATTTTATCAACTCTGAGAGGGTGAAAGGCAAAGTTGACCTTAGCAGTATTTGAACTCAGACGTTAAGAGACGGAAAAAAGTCGCGAAGCATTCTGTTCGGCGTGCAAAACGATTCTGTCAACTGATAAGACAATAAAAACACAACATACACATATAATATAACGATAAAGAAAACACAATTTCTAATAAAACAAACAGAAAATATAAATTCTATCCCAGACAAACTATGACTCAACAATACTTATGATTACGGTCAACATTTCAAAATATTTGTTTTAGGAATAAATATTTTGTGGGTCATATCTTTTGTTTTTGAAACATTTACGATGGTTAAACGTGTAGCTAGAACAACAGTAACAATTACAAAACACAACTCCCAGCTAACGAGGGAGCTCCTATGCGATCGTTCACCCTGTTAGAAATAGCAACTACATTTCTTTTAAATCGCATGCAACTATTAAAAGAACGGAAAGAACACATTGAACAGAATAATCCGAGGAGAAATGGAATGGTTAAACTCCAACAACAATTACTGCTACTACTTACAAGTTTCTCGGGACAGTTAACACCGGCGCATATTTTCGGGATGGCCACATGTTCCGAGTCTGTTTGGTCGTACTGTGTCCGTCGAAGGTCAGCAGGGAAGTTAGTAGACATCAAATTGCTTGCAGCGGATGTAGGTCGACATCCGAGTTTCATGGTAGTGTCCACCTCTCGTAGATTAGCAATTAATGACGACGCCGATGAACTGGAATTGAGCGAAGTAGCAGAGGTACAGGAACCAGACATCGCAGAAGATGGACTCGAAGCCGTGGTCGACCGTCCTGGCAACTCAATAATATCGTATTCAGGCAGCACACTTGCCACCAATTGGGCCTGCAGTTTCATTTCATTTTGTTCATTTCTCTCGGAATTTTTCATGTCGTGGTCTTCACTATTATCCATTTTGAAAGCTCAGACATTCCAGACTTGACGTAAATGTCGTGGTGGTCACACTTGCCACTTCTAATATTTGACAAAAGAAATTTCTTCACCGAAATTTTACAAGAGCAAAGGGGAGACAATCAGTGTTTGACGAAGAAAAATAATTAAGAAAAGCAAAAAAAAAAAAAAAATTTAGATTTTTTAATAAATAGTTTTAAAGAAATAAATTGAATTTAATGGAGAACAACTTCATCTGAAATGAGTTAATGTTTACAATATACACCGGCATGAAAAATCGCCCCCCCCCTCCTTTTTTCCCCTGAAATTTTTTCAGCGAATTCCTGTTTTCGATGACGGAGATTCTGAACAGGCCGAAAACCATTTTTACAAAATTTTAAATCCCACCTCCCTACCCTATATTTTTTAAATTTTAACTTTTGTTTTTAATTGTTTTTTTTTCAATCGACGTGGGAAAATATGGAGATTA
>NC_068987.1:202238-206131 GCF_001194135.2 Octopus bimaculoides
ATCTGCTCACCTTTCTGCAAAAGTTTCTTTCAGAGTAATTTCCCGCAGCAATATGACAAAATGAAATGAAAAAGTTAATTTTTTATTTAAAGAAATTCTGGAAATTTTTCTTCGCCGTAAATCCATTCATTTCTCGATAAATAGATTCGTCGACGCGAGACCATTTCATATGCATCAGATGTGGTGTGCAAGAGATACGACTTCACTACTATGGTCATGTGCTGCTTATGGATGAGGAGAGCTGTGTGAAGGAGTGCCACTCCCTAACAGTGGAAGAAACCCGTGGAAGAGGTAGACCCAGGAAGACATGGGATGAGGTGGTGAAGCATGACCTTCGAACGTTGGGCCTCACAGAAGCAATGACAAAAGACCGAGACCTCTGGAGATATGCTGTGATTGAGAAGGCCCGGCAATTAAAGTGAGATCACCATACCAGTGTCACATAACCAGTCCATTTAAAAAGTACCTTTGAATCGTTGGGCAACTTTCCATGCTTGAGGAGACCCATTGAGTCAAGTAAAATCAAAATCACAATCACAATCAGAATCTCAATCAAATCGAAATCAAAATGGAAACTGAAGTTGTGGCAGATGCCAGTGCCGCCTGACTGGCTCCCTGTTCCAGTGGCACGCAAAACGTACCATCCGAACATGGTTGATGCCAGCCCCTTGCCCCGAGTGGCTCCAGTGCCAGTAGCATGTAAAAAGCACCATCCGAACATGGCCGATGCCAGTATCACCTGACTGGCTCCCATGCCGGTGGCACGTAAAAGCACCCACTACACTCTCGGAGTGGTTGACGTTAGGAAGGGCATCCAGCAGTAGAAACCTTGTCAGACCAGATTGGAGCCTGGTGCAACCTCCTGGCTTGCCAGTCCTCAGTCAAACCGTCCAACCCATGCCAGCATGGAAAACGGATGTTAAACAATGATGATAATCTGCTATGTGTCATCCATATATATTTAATATGCTATACGTATCTGTATAAACCCTATTCCACTATTGATTATTCTACAACATATATTCCACTGTTACCTTTTGTAATCAACTCACAGACAGGTAGCATGTCTTCAACTCACACCTGTTTACTTTTTACATGGTATGAATTTCTTGATTTAAGGAGAACAAAAAAAAATCCCCAAATATTTTGAAATTGCTTGAAAATTCAGAAGGCCAAGGCGTGTAGGGGGGGGGGCTCCTCATTTCTCTACCAAAAGTATTGTTCATTGGGAACTTTTGCCATGAAAGTTAGTCATGTTTATGATATACATTTGTAGCTTTTGCAAGGGATATGTCAATTATGTTGTAGATATGCAACTTTTGCATCAACTAAACCAGCGATCCCTTGAAAACTTCTTTGAAAGTGTATATAACCTGTTTGTAAGATCATGGACCCAGGTTTAAAGAAGCATATATTTTAGTAGTTTTTTATACTTACACTCGTACATTTATGAAATGAGGAAGAGTATTTATTATAGAAAATAACAATGTCAAGAAACAAGTAAATCATTGACTACTACAGCTTGCTTACCAACCACATAGTTCTGGGTTCAGTCCCACTGCGTGGCACCTTGGGCAAGTGTCTTCTACTATAGTCTCAGGCCAACCAAAGCCTTGTGAGTAGATTTGGTAGGCGGAAACTGAAAGAAGCCCGTCGTATATATATATGTATATATATGTGTATGTGTGTTTGTCCCCACAACATCGCTTGACAACCGATGCTGGTGTGTTTAGGTCCCCGTAAATTAGCGGTTCGGCAAAAATGACCGATAGAATAAGTACTAGGCTTACAAAGAATAAGTCCTGGGGTCGATTTGCTCGACTATAGGCGGTGCTCCAGCATGGCCGCAGTCAAATGATTGAAACAAGTAAAAGAGTAAAAAGAGTAAACCTATGATATTTGGGAAGTGACAAATGAAATTTTATTTTCCTGTTATTTTGGCATTTTTATTTGATTCCCATGCTTTCATTAGCAATCTTCATCATGCTTCCAATTGGAAAAACCGAATATTCACACATACAAACCAAAATGTAATTATCACAACGTTTAGTAAAACTCCAGTCATTAATGGTAATTCAGGTATTTCTATTAGGTTGGTGCATAATTACTGCGATTTTTTTCAATAAATTTTATGCAACAAAAAATTTAAACAAAACGCCAAGTAGAAATTGAAATAGATGGTGAACATGCTCCGAAATAATCATTTAAAGATGTTTTTGGTTATAAAGGTTATTATTGTTTTTGCTGAATAAAATTTATTGAAAAAAAAAAAGCCGCAATAATTATGCACCAACCTAATAATAGCAAGGATTTCAGAAACATAGGAATAAAGAGTAACCTCCCCTTATTTTCACAATACTTGTAATTGAATGTATATTACACGCACATACATACACATATGTATTATGCACATACATATGATAAAATGTTAAGTTTCTGTGCGCGCAATGATTAGGTCTCGAGTTTATGACGATCGAATAAACAGCAATTCTGTTAAAAAAAAATGTATTTCTTTATTATTAACAAAATATGGAATGTCTCTACTACGAACGACAGAACAGGTAACTCACACAACAATAAGGAGGTGAGTTGCTGTGTCTCTGACACAGCAACAATAGAATCCACTGGAACAGTTTAATTGATTCTAGAAGTTAAGAGATTTAGTTGTGCCGCTACTCCCGTCGTTCATTCTCCTCTTCACTGCCACAGACACTGATCTTTGCTTCTCCATTCTGTCTGTAAGCTTCTGGCTAATATACGACAGTTGTTCTTGTCAGAACAAAAATTCACCAAAGGTGAATTTTTTTTCTTCTACCAGTAAATTGAATGGGTCGTTAATTATTGGCGACGGAAGCAGTATTAGTACCGAAAGGTAATCTGTATATCCAGGGTCAGCCCTAGGGTTGCTGGTACCCCGCTGACGGTCGTGGAAATTTCTTTGTTACGCCCTCCTTGGCGCCTCTGGTAATTGCCCGAGCTGCCGGTACTTTGAACCGGCCCTGTTTATGTCCAACATAATGCGAATGCCTTGTTAGAAAACACCGAATATTGCGTTATTAGCCATGAGGGAACTTCTCAGATAGGTTCACCAAGCGCCTATAAGAGAGGATCTCTCAAGTCTAATAACGCAGTATTCCATGTTCTAACAAGGCATCCACATTAAGTTGGATAAACGGGTTGCTTTTTCAGTGGCTGATGTTTTTATGACAGCAGCAATATTTGAGTGGTTTGTATTGCTTACTGGTTTCGATTCCCTGTTACACAAACAGTTTTCGTCAACTGACATAATATAACAGGTACGTATGTACTATGATTGTTGAGTGTGGTTTACCTCTAAATCTCTGGCTTGAACCGCAATTGAAAAATGTGATGTTGAGACTACCCATCAAAGGCGACTAGAAGTGGTTTCTCCTTGAGCGGGTAGGTATAGACATATATTTGAATATAAAGAGATTGAAGATTCTTAGAATCTTTGGATATATGTTTATAGATGTCTTGTTCAAAATGCTCAGAGATAAAAAAAAGTTATTAAAATTACGTCAGATTATTTGTACCTGGTCACAGGAGTAGTTGTATGGAGTACGAGAAGATGGCTCAGAAGGTGGGAAGCGTCATGAAGTTGTCGCTCGCCAAAGGAATTATGGGAAGGATGGAGAAGAAAACGATTACCTATAAGGTGTACTCGTTGAAAGGAAAAAAGGCAGAAGTGGAAAAGACGCTGAGGGAACGTACATAACCAAAGGAAGAAGATATGGGACAATGGTCGTCCAATTTAGGACAGTAGAGGAGGCTGGCGAGTGTGGCGGTGAAAACAGAGGAGGTAGTGCTTCTGCCCACATACCTTGGAAGAAAGACTTCCAAGGTGAGGGTAGAAGTAATTCCACTGGATATAG
>NC_068987.1:206709-208270 GCF_001194135.2 Octopus bimaculoides
AATTTAGAAGACCCTCCCTCCCGGTGAAAAAGGTTACGAATGCATGGCGGAGAGAATGGTGTCACTAAATGATGGAGAAAGGGGAAAAAGGATTGGACTGAAGGAGAAAAAGCAGTTCGGACCCAGAGGTGGCGAGTGGTGTTACTCAGTGTGGGGTGAGTAGCACACTCTTCGTAATATCATTTTCAGATATCATATTTTAATTTGTTATTCGTTATATCATATTTTATTTTTATATTTTTAATTGTTATATGTCCCCACATGTGTTGTAGTGTCCCTTTCTGGCAATTCTAAAAGAAATAAAGAAGCTTGCCTCCCAACCACATGGTTCAGTCTCACTGCCTTCTGCTGTAGCCTCAGACTGATCAAAGCCCTGAGTGAATTTGGTAGATAGAAACTGAAAGAACCCCGTCATATACACGCCTTTTGTGTTGCTCCCACACCACTGCTTGACAACTTGATACGTCTGGTCCTATAACTTAGGGCACCGGCAAAAGGGATCGACGAAATAAGTACCAATCTTAAAGAAAAAACGTCCTGGGGTCAATTCATTCGACTGAAATTCTTCAAGGCAGACCCAGTGCTTATCGTCACTGTCTACAATTTTGTTCCAAATGCATTCAAAGTTGGTAACGGATTAACTTTTCTACACTAATTATGAAAATGAAATTCAGTTTCCCTATAAATTCATAACTAAAAGCTTATTAGCCTTTAAAATTTGCAAAATTTTGGTATTTTAGCCAATCAGAAGCGAGTATTTTACACATCAACGAGAAGTTCTGTTAGCTGATAGCGAAGAACGGTCTCCATAGTAACCAAAGATGCTGTGCATGCCCACAAAATGTAAAATCTCCAAATTGAGTGTCTGGGCATGTTTGAAGTGTGGAAACAAACGCCGTTCCATGGTTGACTCTAATCTTTGAATTTATGTGGAGATGATATGAGAAAGATAATTGAATTTATTAACTCCTAGAGTGTATGACAAACTTTCGTTCTTGAATTTTTTAAACTAATAAAAGCCTACTTTAAGCAAAGTTTTTACTTATTTTTAGCAACTCCTGTTGGTTTGCTCGTAGCTTTTACATATTTAATTTGCTCGCCAATGTTTTAAATGTTTTCCCCCGTTTACAGTAGCGAGTTTAATGTTATTGCATACAGGTACCCCCTCCTCCTCGTTACTGTGACGAACGCGCGGTTTGATGATTGACTGAAAATGATTAAACCTGTAGCATTTACGCAAAATTTTTCAGAAATTAATGAATGACAAATTCGCGTACTACTAAAGCAGCGCGGTCCCGAACGCGCAGTCGTGAGTGGTCGATCCTAACCCTAACCCTAAACACGTATTCATTTGCACACGCGGGTTAGGGATAGGGTTAGGGATAGGGTTAGGGTTAGGGACAGGGTGAGGGGACAGGGTTGGGGTTAGGGACAGGGTTAGGGATAGGGGACAGGGTTGGGGTTAGGGACAGGGTTAGGGTTAGGGACAGGGTTAGGGACAGGGTTAGGGATAGGGTTAGGGTTAGGATCGACCACTCACGACTAGCTAGCGCGGACGCGC
>NC_068987.1:208322-221686 GCF_001194135.2 Octopus bimaculoides
TCTCATAAGTGTCAGAAAAACGGATATTTTTAAATAAAATTTTCTGCAAAAATCTTTCAGATTCGTTAGTTTACGAAAAGAGAGAGAAAAAATGGCGGATGGTCACTGTGACACACTTATGTTGCAAAATGAAATTTGAAGTTATGTAAGAATTAGTACCCGCCGAGCACTTTTTTTTTTTTTTGCATTAAAGTTCAGTATAATTGCAATTTTCACCATTTAAAAATATCCATTTTTATGAAAATTACGAGGAAACAAATTCGAATGAGGTGGACGACACACGTTTATAGTTACTTCGGGTGTTTTATATACGTTGTATGTTTCGATCAATTTGATATCTTGGTCAAACATCAGAAGTGTAAATAAATGATATAACACACTTCTCTCAGATTTATATTCAAAGAAATCTTCCGAAAACCAAATTGCATTATATTCATCCCAATTTTTGTAAATATTGTTTTATAGGTCACCATCTGACATAAAAACTAATTTTCGACGGTATTCGAGAAATTCCTGTAAATAACTGCCAAATCATGCACGAGAATAAAGAAAAGGACTCAGGCCTTAAATAAAGATTGTTTAGAGGTATTAAGATGGTAAAGTACGGTGAAGAAGAAGAATAACAAAAAGCATTCAATTCTATGATTCTGTTTATTTAATGCACGTTTGTAGCGGAAAATATATATGGCCATCACCAAATGCATCAATATATATATATATTTAAAAATATAGCATATTTAATGAATCGAACAAAGCTTATAATCATTTTAACAATTACATATAAAAAAAATAAATGGAAAATATATTTATCTTTTTAGCAATTTAAGTTTTCAGTAAAATATGTAAAAATTTACGTTTACGCCTTCTTAATGTTGCATGCTTGTGTGTGAAAGGGAAAAGCATAGAATTTGTCAAGATGAAAAAGTACTTTACTCTCTTTTAAGGAGCCTGTTCTATGTATAATAAACTACATTTGATTAGCTGGAGGCTCAAACTTGAGTTTTTTAGTTAACGTCGACATAATGCAAGGCATTTGTTTGCATTCTTTGAAATCAGGCGCCTTATCGCTTTCAAATTTCTTCGCAGCAACATGCTTAGAAACAGCTGTTAAAAGTATCATCATTTCGTATGTGGTGCCATATTTTATCAGAATTTTACTTAGGATGTTAAAAAACCACGACCCTTCATCTTCATTTTTAAAAGACGAATAATCAGGACACGATGAAAAGTAAAGCAGCGTATCTTCCTCAAGTCGATATTTTGAAACTAGTTCCTCGTTTGCATTAACTTTCTGCTGGTCATCAACATTTATATCAATCTTACTTCCTCGCGATGCTTCCACAAAAATCAATTTAGGTACTCCGATTAAAGATGAACATCTATCGGCCTTCAGATAAGAAAGCAAATCGTGAACCTCTGCCACATCCGCACATTCAGGCTTCGTTTCATCACTTTTCATAATTACACACAAAATGCAATCAATATCTTTGATATTAAACTCTTTAGAGACCTCACACATTTCTTCGAATGTGTGTACTTTGATATCTGTTTCATTAAATCCAAGTACTCCTAAGGCATTTCGAATGTTTTCTACTTCTTTTTGGAACGGTCCATCCTTGAAAATGTAGGCTACTCTTCTCTTTTTTTGTGTCATAACATAATTATCGAAATATTTCTTTATATCTTCCGCGGTTAATTTGTTTATAGGCATTTTCGAAGAGCCAGTCTTGAAAGACATATTGACTTTATCACATAAGCCAAACTGTACTTCCTGGTAATCAGCAGTTTCTCTCAGCTCACGTCATTTACACAAAGGCAAATTTCAATAAATCCATTTCCTTCGTTTTGAAAGATATGTATCGAATATTTCATGTATTTCCAAAGTTCAAAATCAGTTTAAGACTCAGATGTGTGAGTAGTAATCATTTTAGGATTTTGGTCCCTTTTTGTGAATTACCAGCAAACAATCGGAGATAGGGCACACATGGCGGAGACCTAACCCGCCCCTTCTACTTTATTTTCTAATTTAAAAAAAAAATTTTTTAACGGAAACACGTTTTCGGGTTTGATTTCGATTCTGAAAAAAAAATTGGCAAAAATCGCAACTTCACCCACCACCCATTTCTTCATTTTTCAGAATTTTTGGGGGGTGGGGTTGAATTACGTAGAAAATACGGAGATTATATAATTCTGAACAAAAATTGTTTGTAAAATTTCAATTTAAAAAAAAAAAAAACATCTCTCCCTTCCCGATTCTACAACCTTCAAGCAAGCTATCCACATGCTAGAAATAACAGCCAAATCTCACACAAACTCTGTTTCCCTTTAACTTCCAGAAATTTCGATATACACAGCGATAGAGGGGTCGGGTTATGTCTCCGTAATGAGACCAGCGAAAATCAAAGCAATATTTGCTGTGAAGAGACAATCAAATCCAAACACGACAATCAATTAAAACTCTCCCACCCCCTTAATGAATCGAATGTCCGAAAGAAGTTGTTTTTCGTAGACAAAATATAACATCAATTAACATAATCTGTAGGACTTTATTAAGAATGAATATTTTCATAAGTTTTGATTAAATCAAAGAATCTATTCGGTCAGCAAATAACTCGATTTCCCTAAGGACCAAAATTGAGTAGAATTGTTTAGTACAGATTATTTAAAAGATTGAATAAAGCTTTCGTCATTTTAACAATTAAAACAAATGAAAAATACTAGATTTATCCGTTTAACAATTAAAGTTTTGGATTTGTATTTTTTATGCGGTTTTTCTATTTTATGTATCATACATGTAAAATACATTAAAAAAATTACGTTTTAGGTTTCAAAAGTCAAACTACGTTTTATCTTGGTGCTACGCATGTGTGTGTGTGAAAGGTGGAGCATCAGAATTTTGTCACCGTAAGTCTCAGTAATTAAAATGAAAAACATATTCCATCTTAGCAGACCCTCTATGGCGAAGGTAAAGAATACGTACACCAGGTGTTTAGGGTTAGTTGTAGGGGTTACGCCGAAAACCGGTGGTGTATGTATTCTTTACTTCCGCCACCTTCTATAAAATAAACTTCATTTAATTCTAATTACGTTCAAATTTCAGTTGCTTCGTTAACGTTGACATAATATAGGGTATTTGTTCACGGCCTCTGGTTTCCTCTTTAATACAGTTAGAAACAGCTGCCAAAATTGTCATAATATCATACGTGTTACCATATTCTTCCAGAACTTGCTTTAAAAATTGCATAAAATATGAGCTTCTTGTGCTATTATTGTCAGACGCACAAACGATGAGCATATCTGCAGTGCGTGGAATTGTATGCTCTTCTTCAAATCCAAAGCGGTCAGCATCGCATTTTTCGATAGCATTTTCGTCCTTCGAACAAGGAGTTGTTACTACAAAAATTAATTTGGGTTTACCTTTTAAAGATGGCACTTTTCTAAGTATTTCATTTAACGATATAACACTGTCGTATGTTCGGATATAATTTCCTGGGTGCATATAACTTAGAAATGCACAAACAAAGCAATCCACGTCACGATCCTGAAACACTTCATCAAACTTTGATATTTCACTGGTTGACATATCAGTGTATTCAGTGATATTATCTGCCAGAAATCCAAGCCTTATTAATGCCTGTTTCAATAAATCTTTGTCTTGGGACGAAGCATCACGAGTTCCGTTGTTAGCGAAATTCGCATTGCTGAAAATATGGGCGAAACTGTTTTTTGTCGGCATTGGATCGTAATAACTATAAAAGCCCATAACATCTTCCTCCGCCGCCATGTTTAAACGTTTCACCGATGCACACAATTGAGGTCGTCACCCGCAACGGATTAGTATCAGTCAAATAATTGTTTCGAATTCTGACAGCAAAGCCAGCAACGTTAAGGATCTAGGGTGTAGTCCGTTACATGGATTCCAGTGCTTAAACGGTACTTTTTTTTTATCACCCTCGGAAGGACGAAAAGTACAGTTAAAATGGACAGAATTTGAACTCAAAACATAAAGAGCCGGAAGTACTTCCGCTATGTATTTTGCCTGACGTAATAACAATTCTACCAGATGACCATGCTAAAGAGGTACATTCAACCATTCTTTCACAGAGTGTGTATATAAGTACCAGTTGAGCACTGGGGGGGGGGATGTCGTCGATGTAATCGACTTAACTACTCCTGTATAGGAGTATAAAGATTGCACACCTCTGCCAAGCCAACGTCAGAGAGAAGGCTCATTAGCACAGTATGAATGTCGAGCTCAAATTCACAGCCCCCACGTCAGACCTTCGGTCGAGTGAACATACTGAAGCCCTTGCCCTGCAGTGATCGGAACATGGGCGTCTCCCCAAGTGTACCAACCCTTAATTTTGTTTCCCTATGTTCTTGAAAATAGATATTTTTTCAGGAAATTTTCTAGAAATCAGCTTCAGATGAGGTAGATTTCGTTTATAATACAATTTGTTGTGAAAAAGATTCTTCCGTGGGTGAAATTTGTTACAGACACCTTTCAGAGTGTGTAAATTACGATTCTATTTGAATCTGATGTGTGTAAACGGAAACGGTGAGCACACACACACACACACACACACACACACACACACACACAGACATTGCAATTTTTTCAAAATTTCAAATTCACTGATTTATGGATGTATCAAGTAGCATTTGATATAGACAAAGCGTTTCATGCTGGTCTTCTCCATAAACTCTCTACCTTTGGCATAAGTGGAAAGGTCTTTGATGTTGTCACTACATTTCTTTCTGGTTGTTGTGTGTCACTCTGGACAACATTACTTCTGAGCATGCCATCATCAATGCTGGCGTTTTTTTGTCCCAAAGCTCTATAGATCCAATTCCATTACTCTTTTTAGATGAATGATCCATTCTGCCAATGTTCTTCAATCCATCAATGTTTACACTGATGATGACATTATTTTGGCTTTTTTGGAAATCGCTTTCACTTGACACGGCTGGAATTTGGTACTAGTCTTGGGGGTGGATCTGCAGGCTATTAAAAAGTGGGGTGAGAAATGGCTAGTAGCTTTCAACCTTGGCAAGACCAAACTTGTCTTTCAGTAGGAAACATGACCCCTATCTTTCTCTCATTTACATGAATTACAGGTGTGAGGTATCACATGATGAGACAATCAAACCAGTTGGGGAAAGGTCTTCTTCGAGTCTGCTTGGTTTTACTTTCTCACCTGAACTTTCTTGGGGTTCTTACAATCAGTTGGTTGGTCTGCTTCCCATAAAATTGGGTCACTGTATTGGTCAAAGGACTAGCTCACATCCGAGGCCATTTTGTATCTTTACAAGTCCAGAATTTGTCCTTGTATGGAATACTGTTGTCATATTTGGGTAGGTGAATCATCTCTGGTACTTATATACACAGTCTGTAAAAGAATGGTTGAATGTACCTCTTTAACATGGTCATCTGGTAGAATTGTTATTGCTTCCACTCTTCAACTTTGCAACTCTTGTCACATCAACATATGTTATTGTCACAGCTCTGATTGATTTTCTCTTTAATTCCAGATCACTTTGCGCCCTCTTTTGCTGATTTCAAACTCACAGCATCTTCAACCAAATGCTGTTGTGCTTCCGTGAATAAGGAAATCTTTTTCCAGGCATAGATTTTTTCCTCAAACTGCCAGACTTTAGGACTCTCTTCCATCTCATTATTTTCCCCCTTCTTAGGACCTTAACTCTTTCAAATATAAACTAGGTTCATTCCATTCATTTCAATTTCTCCTTCAAAGTCTTTTATTCTAAGTGAATGCTCACTTTGTTTAGGACTTTCCTATAAAAAATATAAATAAATAAATGTGGCTATTGGAGAAGCATAGGAGTTAACAGAAAGATCTTAAATTTTGTACATTAGCTGAGAATATCTATAACTGATTGCTAAAATATAGCATGTAGTTGTTACAAAATAATATTTGGTTAAATTGTTCATTTGGAATCACAAGCAGAAGGAAGAATGAAATAAAGAATTATGGACAATGGAATGTGAAATCATGCAGAGTTTGAGTAAGTGGAGAATAGGGGAAGCAAATAAATATTTCAGAGACGTATACAGAATGTTTATGAATTTGTTTTGCAAGATTCCTGATGTGAAGTCGTGTGTTCAAACAGATATTGTTGTATTTCGGGATGGTCATTTTATTTATTTATTTTTTATCAAATAAACACACACACACACGCACTATATATATATATATATATATATATATATATATATATATATCCTCATCATCATCGTTGTTTAACGTCCGCTTTCCATGCTAGCATGGGTTGGACGATTTGACTGAGGACTGGCGAACCAGATGGCTGCATGAGTGAATTACAATTGAGGTATGCATGTATCATGTGGGTGTTCTATTTGTTGACCAATCACCTTTCAGAAAATCATGCCCCACCCGTCAAACACATCATTTCAGATGTGTTTGAGATTTGTGCTCATTTTCACTAGTTAAGCAGGTTAGTGCCAAAAGCTTTGCAGAATTCTGATGGCATTCAAGTAAGAAATGTCTCAGCTCTCACCAAGCAAATCAAGAAAAAAGCTTCAAAACTTTTTGACAGTCTCACAACTTCCAGGTAACTAATGGCCAAGCAAATTCACCTGAGTTGGTCCTTACATCCTAATTTTGCTACCAGGGAGCATTTGATAATTCATGCCTTCATGCTCATCTTTCCCTTAATAAAATCTGTTGTTAAACGTTTACAACTATGAAGGTGCCTTAGTGGTTACTGTATTCGACTCACAATTGTAAGGTTGTGAGTCTGATTCCTGGTTATGTCCTTCAGCAAGACACTTTATTTCATGTTGCTCCAGTTCCCTCAGCTAGCAAAAGGGATTTGTACCTGCATTATGAAGGGCCAGCCTTGTTACACTCTGTACCACACTGAATCTCCCTGAGAACTACATAAGGGTACACGTGTCTGTGGAGTGCTCAGTTAGTATGTGCAACCAGCTTAATCTCACATCATGATTTGTATAGCATCAACTCTGACAATGGTAACAAGAAGAAAAAAATACCATTGTGTGACAGATTGACAGTCACTAGATATTTTACAGTTGTATCCTTTCCAATTAGGCTCCTTTGAAATATGTTTGCAGTTAGTATTATTACTAAGATACCCATCTCAGATTGAACTGGGTCTGACAGACTCATATCCCTCGTATATACTTTCCTCATCATCGTCATTTAATGTCTGCTTTCTATGCTGGCATGGGTTGGACAGTTTGACTAAGAACTGGCATGCCAGGAGGCTGCACCAGGCTCCAATCTGATCTGGCAAGGTTTCTACAGCTGGATGCCCTTCCTAGTGCCAACCACTCTGAGAGTGTAGTGTGTGCATTTTGTGTGCCACTGGCACTGACTACACTCTGATGGTGCTTTTTATGTGCCTCCAGCATAGGAGCCAGTCAGGCAGCACTGGTATCAGCCATGCTCAAGTGGTGCTTTTTTACATTGCACTGGCATTGGCTACAACTACAATTTCATTCAGTTCAACAGGTCTTCTCAAACACAACATATTTCCCGACGATTGAAGAGTGCTTTTAAATGGGCCAGTTATGCAATACTAGCATTGGCCACAGCTACGATCTCACTTGGCTTGCCAGGTCTTCTCAAGCACAGCATATCGCCAAGGGTCTTGGCTGCTTATCATTGACTCTGAGGCCCAACATTTGAAGGTTGTATTTCACCACCGCTTCCCATGTCTTCCTGGGTCTACCTCTTCCACAGGTTCCCTCCACTGTTAAGGTGTGACACTTCACACAGCTGTCCTCATCCATATGTAACACATGACCATACCAGCACAATCGTCTCTCTTGCACACCAGATTTGATGCTTCTTATGTCAAACTTTTTTCTCAGGGTACTTACACTCTGTTGTATATGCACACTGAAATTACACATCCAGTGAAGCATACTAGCTTCATTTCTTGCAAGCTTACACATGTCCTCAACAGTCACAGCCCATGTTTCACTGCCATGTAGCATGACTGTTTGCATACATGCGTCATACAGTCTACCTTTCACCCTGAGCGAGAGACTCTTTGTTACTAGCAGAGGTAGGAGTTCCCTGAACTTTGCTCAGGCTATTCTTATTCTAATGGCAATGCTCTCAGAGCATCTACCCCCATTACAGACTTGGTCATCTAGGTAACAGAAGCTATCAACTACTTCTATTTTTTTCCCCCTAGCATGTGACGGAAGCTGTTTTCTGCACATTTTCAGTGTTTATTGCACCTGTGCACATTTGCCACACACAAAAACTATCTTCCAGTTAGCCTTCCTTTGATATTGCTGCACCTCATGTCCATAGCTTATACCAGGTACATCTTATGGAGTTTCTACCTACACCCTTTCTACAGATCGAGCAGGGCCATCTACCTGAAGGGGTTTGTGATTTGTCTACCTTCCTATTTATTAAGACTTAGGTTTTTGCTATGTTGACTCTAAGGCCCTTCAATTTTAGACCTTGCTTCCACACCTGAAACTTCTCTAGTTCAGGTAGTGACTCAGCTATTAGAGCAAGGTCATTAGCATAGAGGAGCTCCCAGAGGCAGTCTGTCTTGAATTCTTCTGTGATTGCCTGGAGGACTTTGGTGAATAAGAGGGGCTGAGAACTGATCCTTGGTGAAGCACTACTTCTACCTGGAATTCTTCACTATACTTGTTGCCACCCTCACCTTACTGACAGCGTCCCTGTACATGGCTTGTACAACTCTCTCACCAACCACTCATCTATCCCTAGTTCCTTTATTTCAGAGTATTTTATTGTCACTGTTATATATATTACTCTTCTTATTTTCATTAGAAGTAGTGTGTCGAGAAGACACTCAACAAGAAATTGAAACAAAAGT
This sequence comes from Octopus bimaculoides, assembly GCF_001194135.2. NCBI lineage: Eukaryota > Metazoa > Mollusca > Cephalopoda > Octopoda > Octopodidae > Octopus > Octopus bimaculoides. The sequence goes on from NC_068987.1 coordinate 217,194, forward strand.
GAAAAAAGAAAGACAAAAATGGTTTCAAATTTTGTCCCAAAGCCAGCGATTTTAGGGGAATGTATTTAGTCAATTACATCGACTCCAGCGCTCAGCTGGTACTTTCTGTTTACCATTTTGGTAAATTTATAGTTTCACAACAGACTCGATTTCGGTAGTAAATAATTTTTTTCTTCTGTGGCTTTTTTGGGTGCAATCGTCTTAGGTGACCTCGTAAGCTATTGGAAATGCATTTTTTTCTGCGGAAAACGGAGGGTGTGTGTGTGTGGGGGTGTCGGAACCTTGGAAATTCCCCTTTTGACCCCGTCTTCTGCGTTTTTTTGCTTTCATTGCAATCGTCTTAATTGACCTTATTTCATCGATCCCGAAAGGACAAGATGAGCTCAGCAAAATTTGAACTAAGAACTTAAAGAAATATTGATGAGCATTTTTTCCGACGCACTAACGATTCTGTCAATAATAATAATAATTCTTTTCTACTCTAGGCACAAGACCCGAAATTTTGAGGGAGGGGGCCAGTTGATTAGATTGATCCCAGTACCCCCGAAAGGATGAAAAGCAAAGTCCACCTCGGCGGAATTTGAACTCAGAACGTAAAGACAGACGAAATACCGATTTATTTATTAGGAATAAAGCCCTAAACATAGATGGGGACACCACAAGTACAGACAAGACTACAGTGGGGATAAAAATCATAAAACGAATGAAAATGGACGCATGGGCCCCACTCCCATGCAGTACCATTTGAACCGTTATATGTATTATTTACAATTGTTCTTTTTTTTCCCTTTAATTTCATACTTTTTTTTTGTCTTTAGTAAAACTTCATCAGTGGTTCGATATCTCTCAAATCCACCACTGGTGGAAACTCTTTGAATTCCACCTCCACCCCTGGTGGGTCAATGTTATCTCCACACATCTCTTTCAATTTTCTGTAGTTCTCTTCTTCTATCAATATTGCCTTCATATCCTCTGCGTAGACGTATGAAGGCCCCTTCACTCTTACTATTGAGTGTAACTTGATTATTTTTTTCTGTTTCAACATTTTGTGGGTACGTTACATAATACCATACTCCTACTCCTCCTTCATGTGGCCCCTTTCTCCACATGTGAAACACACTGGCCGCCTACCCTCCACAGTAACTCTCAGTCTCACATTTTCCGACAGCACAATCTCCTTCACCACACTGTTCAAGTCCTCCGTCGTTGCCTGAATCGTCAATTCGATCCCACATCCCCAGCAATCTACCTTCTGGGTCCTTGCTGCCTTCAGTATCATCCCGTCCTTCGTACTACATATTATGGCTGTCATCAGCCATTCCTCTTTCAATTCGGGTGGCACCTTAACCCACACGTTTTTCACACTACGAGCACCCATTCCTTTGTGCAGTGCTTTATTGCTTCCTCCTCCGTTGTGAACTGCACCTCCACAGTAGCGTATCTTCTCCCTCTCGTAATGTATGTTGTGAATCTTTTTATATTCTTAACACATTCCTCTATGGCCTCTCTTGGTGCTATTTCTATATTTCTCGTGGCTGCCTTCATGGTTTTAAATATAACCTTTCTTTTTGTCACGTTGGCCGATCGCTCTTCAGGCGGTGTCAGCTTCAAAATGTTTCCTTCCTTTGTGAGTAATTTCTCACTCGCCTTCATCGTTCTAGGCTACACTTTTATCTCGCGGACCCCCAACTCTCGCTCGTCTAGTCTTCTGCCCGGAGGCAGGCCGCATAACTTGGGCCTGCCTCCGGCTCCTCCTCCATTTTCTCACAATGGGAAACAAAACAACAATTAACGAATTAACAACTTTGGCAACAATTCAAAAAACAATGGCAACAAGTCAATAAACAGTTCAACATAAACTCACCTATTAACTTCACAGCTCAGCATCTCGCCCCCGGCGTGCTAACGTTTCTGCCAATAATAATAATAATACTAATAAAATGATTGTATACAGTGTTTAGGAGCAGAACCCGTCATTATAGGGAAAGTATTCATCTTTTCGAAAAACATTCAAGCAGTTCTTTGGAAGCAACCTCATGTTTTCCATTCAAAATGCATAACAGAAAGACTTCACGTTACGGAAAGACTATAAGTCAGACGACATTTTCATAACACGTGGGAAGGCAGACGACACATTTTCCAACTTCCGCTCCCACAATCCATCGCTTCTTCCGCCTTTCTCCACCGCAAAAATGGCGACCAGAAAGTCTGCGAAAGAAAGCGTGATCGATTATGTCCAGATCGACGGACTCGTAAGTAGTTAACTGTCTTATAATATTATGTCCAGATTGATTAATTTGTAAGTAATTAACTGTATTGTATTAGAACTTGATTGATTAATAATTAGCGCTGCTCTGCATCACTAATTTCATTATTTAAGTCCCACGTTTGTGACAAATAAACGGGAAAATGAGAAAAACTGAATTTAAAATAAAAGAAAAAAGAAACGAGTCCTAGAATCGCAATTACTTTCGATAAAATAGGAATTCTGAAAAACGAAGGAAAGCGAGTCCTCTCTCCACGAGGCCGGAGGGAAAAACTGTTTTAAATCTCCACGGATTTCTCATCATTAGACACAAAATACTTCATCATAAGTGGCAGAGGTAAAGAATACGTGCACCACCCGTTTTCGGCCAAACAAAATCCCTAATCACCGGGTTTGCGTAGTCTTTACTTTCGCCGTTATCAGAATCGAATACTTAAATACAACAGTATAAAGACAATTTTCTTTTTGATAGAGACATTGTGTACATTAACAAAAGCAACCATGAAAACATTTTTTAAAATGTCATTGTAGCCAAAAAGGGAACATTATGTTATAATCGGCCGTTATTAATGATTTGGCGTTTATTAGTATTTCCTGCCCACCAATTGTGTTCTTATGTGTAAAGAAAATCCATCACTGTTGGACTTGTCATGCAACCCCAGGTCAGTCCTTATCGAGCAGAAAAAAGACTCAGATGTGATCCAGTCGTGTTCCTTTCCGCCTCCCACTTTTTTTTAGGGACTAATGTAGCTACAATTTTCTTGAAGGTGGAGAAGCTCTGCGAAATTTCGAAAGTTCAATAAAAGATTTACACCCGTAGAGATTGAATTCAATAACACCCAACAAATAGAATAATATTAATAGAGTATATTATTAACGTGGAGACGGAATGGCCCTGTGGACAGGGCAGTGGAGTCGCGGTCGTAGGATGCAAGAGTGAAGACTACTGGTTTGGTCATATGTTGTATATGAATGAGGACAGTTGCTTAAAGAAGTGCCAATCGCTGAAAGTGGAGGGTACTCGTGGAAGCTGCAGACCCTGGCACGTCGCCATCATCTCTCTTTTGCACTCTCACCCTCTCGCTCTGTCTCGTCCTTGATCACTGTCTGTCTCTTTCTCTTTCCTACTGACTTCGGTAACCATGTATCGCCTCTACAGCAAGACACCTGTTTCTATCCTGTCACACTCTAACCTCTCTTCACCTGGCACAAGACAACCTCCTCCAATACACCCACTCAAGAATCTTTGTTTTGTGAGTTACCTGGTGACCCTGCCAGAGCTGGTGCCATTTAAAAAGCATCCAGGCCACTCTGTAAAGTGGGTGGCATTAAGAAGGGCATCCAGCTATAGAAACCATCCCAAAACACAGGACTTGGTGCAGCTCCTGTCAAACCATGGAAAATGGACATGCAATTATGGTGATGATGCACACGACACATCACATCTGTGTGAGAGACTTGTACATATGTAAATATTGTAAGCATCTTAGCAGCACCTATTTGCTGATTGTGTTACTGCTTTTCCTATCTTCACATTCTTCATGGTGCTTTTGATTAGGGAGTCGACCCAAGTCATACATCTTCCTCATTCAGCAGCTTCTCATAATTATTTCTATGCTTCTTAGCATCAGTGATGTTGAGTGTTCCTTTTCGTAGGAAATGTTACAAAAGACATTCAAATAGAAGTTTGTAAGGAGTGATGTGTGGTGATGCGTGGGACATGTTGTTTTGTCCTGATTGAGTAGACTTCTGATTTTTGTGGGCGCAGTCTTTTATTCAGACACTGTTTATTGAGAGTTGATATTATTCAATATGTTCTATTTTTAAAGACAGTAAGGTATGATTTGAGGAATAATTTAGCTGCTATTTGTAGCAGGTGAAGCTGACTGTCTATGGCTCAACTTGCATCGTCGTCATCATTTTATATCTGCTTTTCCTGTTGGCATGGATTAGGTTAGACCTTTCCCCACTTGCATTTCATCTAACACCCAAAACGCACGAGGGATGGGGCCACATAAAAAGTGGTGGTGCTATGTAGAAAATATGCAGTAGACTCTGTAAAATGGTTGGCATTAGGAAGGGCATCCAGCTGTAGAAACTTTGCCAGATCAGACTGGAACCTAGTGTAGCTCCTGGTCTTGCCAGCTCCTGTCAAAGTGTCCAACCCTTGCCAGTATGGAAAATGGACGTTAAATCATGTTGAATGATGATGATAATGAGATATATA
>NC_068987.1:221872-225792 GCF_001194135.2 Octopus bimaculoides
TATATATATATATATATATATGCAAATGAAATTTATCATGAAGGTAAATAATTTCTTGTCAGTGATTTTGATTTCTTAACGTTTTCTGATTCCTTCCATTCAAATAATGTTTATTGTTGTGTTTACTTTTAGGTTGTGCTTAAGCTAGTTAAGCATTGTGTCGATGAAGGTTCTGGTGGAGCTGATTTTGTGCAGGGTGTCTTGCTGGGGTTGGTTGTTGATAACCGACTGGAAATAACCAACTGTTTTCCCTATCCACGACATCAAGAAGAAGAAGAACTTGATGAGTGTAAGTAGAAATCCTATTTCGTATGTGTTCTAGACAAAGCTGCCCTTCCTGGGCCTCTTAAAACTAATGATCTTGCAAACCTATGTTGGTTACTGTAGATATTACATGTGTAACTCTACAAGTGTTGTATACTTTGTGTTAAAGCTATACATTTGTTCTGCAGCATGTTCTAGAATCAGAAACAAACACTGCTTGTGCATCTGGTACCCGTGTCAGTGGTACGTAAAGAGCACCCATGCTGGAGGCATGTAAAGAGCACCTGTTGCACCTATGGTTGGTGTTTGGGAGAGCATCCAGCTGTAGAAACCATGCCAAACCAGGCTGGAACCTAGCACAGTTCTCTGGCTTACCAGTTCCAGTCAAACCATCTAACCCATGCCAGCATGGAAAGCAGATGTTAAATGATGACCACATACACACATTATATGTATAAGCACAAATGTGGCTGCATAGTAAGAAGTTTGCTTCCCAACCACGTGGTTCGAGATTCAGTCCCACTTCATGGCACTTTGGGCAAGTGTCTTCTATCAAAGCCTTATTAGTGGATTTGGTAGATGGAAATAGAAAGAAGCCTGTCATATATATGTGTATGTGTGTGTCTTTGTGATTGTGCTTGTCATCCATCAATTAACAACCAGTGTTGGTTTGTCATAAACTAGTGGCTCAGCAAAAAGAAACTGATAAAATAAGCATTAGGTGAAAAAAAAATTGTAGTAGGGTTGATTTGTTTGACTAAACCCTTTGAAGGCAGTGCCACAGCATGGCCACAATCTAATGACGGAAGCAGAAAATAAAAGATGTATGGATCCGCTTGGCCTCGTGGTTAGGGTGTTCAGTTCCTAGATTGGGCAGCACATTGTGTCCTTGAGCAAGGCACGTCAGTTTACAATGCTCCAATCTACTCGGCTGAAAATGAGTTCTTGCAAGAACTTTCGCCTGTTTCCAGATTAGACACGTTCTCTTGAAAGACTGGAAAGGAAGGACTTTTTGTCTGAGATACAAACACCCTCCCCACACACACACAACAGGTTTCTTCCAGGTTCTATCTATCAAAACCACCACAAAGTTTTGGTTGACATAGGGCTCTAGTAGAAGACATTTACCCAAAGTACCATGCAGTGGGACTGAACTTGAAATTGTGTGGTTGGGAAGCAATTTACCAGCTGGTTAAATAAATCTTTCACCTTTTGCTAAAAAAGACTTTTATATGTGTGTGTGTGTAAATAGATATATATTTTTCAAAAGAAAATTATATATATATAATAGATGAAGACAACATTCTGCTCAGATGGTTAAGAAGTTAGCTTCCTCATTGCAAAGAGCTGGGTTCAGTTCCACTGCATAGTATCTTTGGAACCAACTTTTTAAGTCTAGCTTCAAGTATATCAGAGAGTGTTTCTGTAATTCAGCCACTCAATCTAGTTGTTAAATGTTGAATATATTGTTGTGAGGGTAGCTATATATATATAATGTATATATGTATGTGTGTGTGTAGTTGCATGACTTAGTGGTTAGGTTATTGTGCTCACAATTGCTAGATCGTTGGTTCATTTGTGGACCAAGTGGTGCATTGTGTTTTCAAGCAAAATACTTCATTTCATGGTTGCTCCTGTTCACTCAGCTGCAAATGGGTAATACTGCAATAGAATAGTTTTCCTGCCAGGGAAATGGTCACCTGTTTGTCAAGCAAGTGGGGTGGTATCATTCAAAGGCTGAGACAATGCAAAGTGCATTGTGATCAGAGATGTATAACTGCATCCGATAATCTGGTCAATACTGTGATATATATATATATATATATATATATATATATATATATATATGAAGCACGGTTTATTTGCGATCAGAGTTGTTCAGCAACTGAGGTGCTACTGTATATATAATGGGCACTCATGTACCCACGCATTCCACCTTCCCATTATAACAGGGTTTCTTAATCACCACCATCTTCTGCATAACCTCATTACACCCCACCTTTTTTTGCTGTTTACAGTTGGTGCATGTCTGTCTTCTATGTCTTCTCATTGTTGTTATTAGATTTTAATGACTCTAAATATATTATTTTCAGTTCGTTACCAGATTGAGATCTTCCGTAACCTGCGCCATGTCAATATTGACCATCTCCATGTTGGTTGGTACCAGAGTACATATTTTAATTCCTTCATCAATCGTACTCTTGTCGACTCCCAGTATAACTACCAACACTCCATTGAAGAGTCAGTTGTGCTTATTTATGGTGAGTCATTATTCATGTTTTTTTATTTATTGTTTTTCAATTTCTACCACTCACAGAAATTTCTAGGGTTTTCATAAGCAGCTGATGATTTCAGCTGAGCTGGACCCTTCCTTTTAGACCCTACCCCCACCCCTTCCAAAGCACTAGTAACCTTGAACTCTTTACTGTGACTACCGTTATTTTGTGTTCCTGCTGTAGAAATTGCTGTTTGCTCCAGTTCAGCAAACTGGAAACAGTTTTTGTGGCTAGTGATAAGAAGGGCCAACACAATGATGCATCCTGGTCATGATAATTAGCTGTAAAAATGACCCCAGGCTAACTGCGATCAAGGTGGACTTGTGTGATTCATAAATCTAATAAACTGGTTATGTCTTTGTTTGAGATCATATTTTTTATGACTTAATTTAGGAAGGGAATGAGATCACGACTTTTGTTTTAGGGTCTCTGTGACAGGTGGGAGAAAAGAAAGAATATAAACTTCTTGTGAGCACTTGGTCATGGTAGGCACCCTGAGGAGGTGGTAGGGTTAACAAGAACAGTCCCTCTAACAGGCTTTCCGACAGATTCCTTCGACCAAATTCTGCTGAGGAGGTTTTGTCAAGGCTATAGTAAAAGACAAGCTACCGTGCTGTGTGATTTATAATTACATGGTTCATCATCATCATCATCATCGTTTAACGTCTGCCTTTCATGCTGGAATGGGTTGGACGATTTGACAGGAACTGGTCAGAACTGCACCAGACTTTTGTGTCTGTTTTGGCAAGGATTTTACAGCTGGATGCCCTTCCAAACACCAACCACTTTACAGTGTGGACTGGGTGCTTTTAAGTGGCACCTGCACTGACAGGGTCACCAAGTCTTTGCAAGACGAAGAACTACTTTCAAGTTTGGTGGAGCCCTGGTGAACCCCTACCTGTACACTGAATTTATCACTGTATTCATGGCTGACTCCCACCTTACTGACAACACCTCTCTGCATGGCTTGTACAGCTCTAGAAAGCCACTCCTCTACTTCTACCTTCCTTAGAGACCACCATATAACACAGTGGGGGACTCTGTCGAAAGCTTTTCCCAGGTTGACGAAGGGTCAGTACAATGACTTACTTTTGGTCAAGTACTTTTCATGCAGTTGTCGCATTGGGAAGATGGCATCTGTGGTACTCTTCCCAGACACAAAACGAAACTGCATCTCATCTAGTTTAATTCTATTCCTAATCAATTGAGCTATAACTCTCTCAGTAACTTTCTTGACTTTGTCTAGCAATTTAATACTTCTGCAGTTGTTTCTATTTGTATTAGCTCTACACCATCTACTGCCCAGCTCTGTACCATATTTGCCCTTTATCACATAGCTAGCTCTCTATATCTCTACCCCCCCCCCCCTATTTCTGATGT
>NC_068987.1:225802-230688 GCF_001194135.2 Octopus bimaculoides
CTCTACCCCCCCCCCCCTATTTCTGATGTAACTGCTTGCTAACTTTAGTTCCTCCTTCTCCTCTGCTGCCACCACCAACATCAACCTGCAGCAGCAGCCTACTTTCTGTGCTGTTATGGGTTGGACAGATTGTCACAATCTAAGTCAGTTCTTATTTCGAGTCACTGTCCTTCAAAACGTGTCAAGGACCTCATCCCAAAGTTTCTATGTTGATATCTCACCAGCTCAACCCCAAACCCTGACTGAAGCAGTTTAAACTAAAACTATTTTTTTTGTTTTGAAATTTTCCTTAGATCCCCTGAAAACCTCTCAAGGGTTTTTATCCCTGAAAGCGTACCGTCTCACTGATGCCATGATGGAGTTTTACAGGGAAGGTGAATTCACCCCTGAATCAGTGAACAGGCTGAAGCTAAACTTTGAAAACATGTTTACTGAGATTCCCCTCGTTATCAAGAATTCTCATCTTGTTAATGTGCTTTTGTATGAACTTGAACAGAAGAAAAACAATGGAGAAAACTACCAATTTCTAGATTTGGCTACAAGGTATGACACTTGTTTATATTTAACTTTTTTCTTTGCGTGTGTGTGTGTGTGCTTGTATGTTATTTAGATCCTCAAATGTAGAAGCTCTCTGAACTTTGCCCAAGCTGTTCGTATTCTAGCGACTTCCTCCACTACTGCTAACTTGGTCACCTAGGTAACAAAAGCTATCTACTGCTTCTAAGATTTCCCTGAGCATTTGAGGCAGTCTATTGTCTGCTCATATTGTACCTGCTCACTTGCCACACACAAAGACACTATTCTCAGTTAACTTTCCTGTGACATTGCTACACCTCTTATGTATCCAAAGCTTGCACTGGGTACAATGGGTGGAGTTTCCACCAACACCCTTCTCACATATTGAACAGGGTCATCTCCTGAAGAGATTTGTGATTTGTCTATTTTCCTACTTACTAGGGCTTTGGCTTTTGATAAATTAACTCTAAGGCTCTTAGATACCAAGCCTTGCTTCCACATCTGAAATTTCTTCTCTCGCTCAGTTTGTGATTCAGCTATAAGAACAAGGTCATCAGCATAAAGGAGCTCCCAGGGACAGCCGATCTCGAATTCTACTGTTAAGGCCTGGAGGACTAAGATAAACAAGAACTGAACCTTGGTGAACCCCTACCTGTACAGTGAATTCATTGCTATACTCATTGCCAACCATCACCTTACTTTCAGCATCCCTGTACATGACCTCACCAACCACTCATCTATCCCTAGCTTCTGCCTTGACCACTAAATAAGGGAGCAGGGGATCTTGTCAGAGGCTTTCTCCATGTTGATTAAAGCCAGCTACAGAGGTTTATTTTTATCATTTTGTTTAAACACCAAGAAATTTGATTAAAGTCAAATTCTAGTTATGTTTGCCCCATTTCCTTTTACCCAAGGTAGCATAAGTAAAGGTACCCATTGTCATGATGGGTATCATCACACTTGTATTATTATGAGGAATTAACTATGGTTAAGGTACAGACATGAGTGTGTGGTTAGGAAATTTGCTTTCCAACCACATGTGTGGCACTTTGGGCAAGAAGTGTCTTCTACTATATAACTCTGAGCTGAATAAAAGCTCTTTGTGTGAGTTTGGTAGACAGAAACTGAAAGAAGCCTGTTGTATGTGCCTGTGCTTACATATGCATTTCTGAGAAAATCACTCAGCTTCACATGGTCATGTTACTGTCACTTTCTTTTACTCTTTGCCTGACATCAAACCTCCTATATGCATTCTTCCATTTCTATGTTAATCATCATCATCATCGTTTAACGTCCACTTTCCATGCTAGCATGGGTTGGACGATTTGACTGAGGACTGGTGAACCAGGTGGCTACACCAGGCTCCTCTTTTCTATATAATGTAAAATATGACAATAAAAACCAACCTACTGACCAACTTTTTTTTATATTAGCAATTTTTCGATGGGGATAAGCCTTGCTGCAGCATGGTAACGCAATTCTAATGATTAGTTGAAGAGCTGTTATCATATATTACTGTGAAATACTTGACAACAGTTCTGATGACTAATTCTTTGACACCAACCTAAGGCCAATCCTGCTTCTCTGATACAAACTTCTTGTTTTAAAGCGATATTAATTAAAGCTTCGTGTTAATTTATGTTCTAAACACCAGTAAATTAATAATGACAAAGCTATTTTGCTAAATTCATTTTCTAAATTAATTGTGACAAAAGGAAGTGTTTTTTAACAGAAATATGGTAACATTAGGGTTAAAGGAACAACTATTATCATGTGAAGTATTGTAAGTGAGACCTGATGGTCAATCATAATGTGTTCTGTACTACACTAGGTGTGTAGCCCTGTGTACTGTTGAAATTGTTGCTTACTGAAAATAACTGACTATATATATTGTACGTTTCTATTTGTAGCTCCATGTTAGAGAAGAATTTGCGTCAGTTGATTGAATGTGTTGATGATGTGGCAGCTGACACCAACAAATATTTGACGTTCCAGAAACACTTCCAAAGGCAGCAACAAGCCAAGCAACAGTATCTTCACAAAAGGGTAACCCTCTCCAGGACATTCCTTCTCTTCAAATTTAATTAATCCTTTTAAATAGCAATCACTGTCCTTTACTCGTTAGAAACTACGCAAATTAAAATGGTACTATTTACATTGAAAACCTCACCAAAATTTTGACATTGAAATTAGGTTGTTGTGAATTTAAGGGTGAGTGTGGCTGGCCCTTATTTTTGGAAAAATCTGAACTCTGAATGCAAAGAAGCAGAACCAAGTTGCAGTTCCCAGAGTAAGGGGTCGAGGGAGCTGTTTGCAATGGGACAGACTGTGAAGTAGGAGGGTGGCATCTGTGTTCATTTATGCATGTGAAGTTAGTGCAATTGACGCTTCCCGACTTGCTTGTTTTGTCTGTGTTGGAAATTAAGAGGAGATGGTGCATTGGCAGAACAACTGACAAAACATGTCTTGTGCTTACAATCTCATTCAGGTTAGTTTTTGCCTTTCATTCTTCTGTGGTTGATAAAATAAAGACTCAGTCAAGAACTTGGGTCAGTATCATTGATACCACCTCTCCAACCAAATTTCAGGCATTGTGCCTAAATTAGAAGAAAAAGAAAAAAAAAATGAATCACCCCCATCATCATCATTATTTAATATCCATTGTCCAGGCTGGCATGGGTTATACAGTTTGACAAGAGCTGGTAAGCTGAGGGGCTGCTCCAGACTCCAGTCTTATTTGGCATGGTTTCTACAGATGGATGCCCTTCCTAATAATTCTTATTTTGGCACAGGGTCAGCAATTTTAGGGTTGTGGTAGGGCTACTTGATTACATCAACCCTAATACTTAACTAATGCTCGTTGTATTGACCCTGGGAAGGTGAAAGGCAAAGTTGACTTCAGTGGAATTGAAACCCTGTGTGATGAGCTGGTGGAAACGGTGTGAAGCTTTTGTCCAACTCGAATAATTCTGTGAGCGTTGTTCTGCTGCTGGTGGTGGTGATTGGTATTGGGAGGATGGATTGGCAGAAGCGTTTCTGTTGGACAAAATGGTGTGTGCTGCTTGTTTGTATGCCTTATGTTCTGAGTTCAAATTTCACAGTGGTCTGCTTTGCCATTCCTCCTACTCTGGGGTCAACAAAGTAAAATACATGTCAAATATTGGAGTCAGTGTAATCAGCAAAACGTGTCCCTCTGAATTTCTGGCCATATGCTTACCTTAGAAACAATTCTTCAGGTTGGTAGAGCTTGGATGAACTGTTAATGCTGGGCAAAAGGCCTTGCAGTATTTCAAATTGACTTTTGGTCTCCTTTCCTCAAAATTGCTAGCCTTGTGTGAAAAATCAGAATTACTATTGTTATTATTAATATTGTTATAATTTCAGCAACAAGAAATGAATGCTCGTGCAGCAAAAGGTGAACCCCCATTGCCCGAAGAGGACATTAACAAGCTATTTAAACCAATTCAACCACCGGTACGTTTGGAAACTATGTTAATAGCTGGACAGATCGACTATTACTGTACACAAATAATGGACTTCACTTCACATAGTTTTGGGAAATTATTCATGGCTGACAGTTTGCAAAGGGTCAACAATAATCTCAACTAATGTCGTAGTGCTTCTTAGTTGACCCTCTTGAATGTTTCAAATAAAAAGAGCTCAGCAATGTAATAAAGGTTCGATTCTTTTTCTTTATTCCATGAAAATCTGTCAAATGTTATTTAGGAATCCTAAGAGTTTCACTTGTTTAGGGTTTAAGATGTGGGTTTTTACATAGTTACCCTGCAATTCACTCTCAATCCATCAGGCTTATGAAGTCTAATTTACATCTGGTGTGTGTATATGTGCAGACACACAATCACCATCATCATCATCATGATGTAACGTCTGTACTCGATGCCAGTCTGGGTTGGGACAGTTTGACAGGAGTGGCAAGGCTGGAGAGCTGCACCCTTCTGTTGTCTCTTTTGACATGGTTTCTATGGCTGGATGCCCTTCCTAATATGCCAACCACTTCACAGTGTGTGCAATGGGTGCTTTTGTGCAGCACTGACTTGCTGATGTGGGTTCTTTTTACTTGGCCCCCATCCCCCACGAGCCTGCAAGGTCAGGGACACTCAGCTGACGAGGGATGCAAGCAGCACAGCCATGAATTTCATTTAGTTTGATGAGGTCTTCTCAAGCACAGCAAACTGCCACAAGTCTCACTGCCTTCTCATCCTCTCTGCGAGAGGCCCAACTGATGAAGATCCTTTCTCACCACTTCATCCCATGCCTTCCTGGGTTTACCTCTTCCACAAGTTCTCTCCACATCTCTCTGTCTATCTCTCTCTCTCTCTCTCTCTCTCTCTCTCTCTCTCTCTCTCTCT
>NC_068987.1:230847-231927 GCF_001194135.2 Octopus bimaculoides
CCGAAAACCTTCCATATCTTGCCTCGATTCAGTGTGTAGTATATATATATATGTATATATATAAAACCTATGCCAAAGAAAATGGGCATTAAATGATGATATACATTTGTATGCACATATATACATGTATATATATATAAATTGTAAATCCAAAAAATAACAACAAAACTACAAAGGATTCCGCGGTACACGTGTTTCAAGCTTTACATGTGTATAATATAATATGTGTATAATTTACAATGTAAAGCTATCCTCAGCCGCAAAATTATTCCTCTCCCAGGAAATTATACCACCTTGGCGTTGAAGTAGGAAGAAAGGTGTGATGTAAGAGGTGAAGATCCTTTCGGTATTCTGTATAGTACTATATCTGGTATAATTCTCCACCCGGACATAATCTCTCCGGTCCTCCGAAAACCTTCCATATCTTGCCTCGATTCAGTGTGTAGTATATATATATATGTATATATATATATGTATGTGTATATATATATATATGCATGTGTATGTGTCTATGTATGTATGTATATATATATGTAAACACGTCTATATATATGTGTCTGTGTGTGTCATCATCATCATTGTTGTTTAACATCTACTTTCCATGCTGGCATGGGTTGGATGGTTTGACTGGCAAGGTTTCTACATCTGGATGCCCTTCCTAATGCCAACCACTCTGAGAGTGTAGTGGGTGCTTTTACATGCCACCGGCACGAGGGCCAGTCAGGTGGTACTGGCATTGACCATGCTCGAGTGGTGCTTTTTACATGCCACTGGCACGGGAACCAGTCAAGCAGCATTGATAATGGTCACTTGTCATCACCTCTGTGAGGCCCAGCGTTCAAAGATCGTGCTTCACCACCTCAGCCCAGGTCTTGCTGGGTCTACCTCTTCCACAGGCTCCCTCTACTGCTAGGGTGTGACACTTTTTCACACACCTGTCCTCATCCATATGCAACACATGACCATACCAGAATATGCCAACTCTGAGGGTGTGGAAGGTGTGGGCCTGTGAGACGTACATACATCATCATTGTTTGTATGTAGATATATGTATGTATATATATATATATATATATATAT
>NC_068987.1:232134-244365 GCF_001194135.2 Octopus bimaculoides
CACACACCCCCAGAACCACGCTAATAGCTTAGGAGGGAAATTTAGAATTTCTCGTTTTATTGTGAATCGATTTTGATAAAACTTTTCCCAGCTGGTTTTGCACCCCATGGCAACACCGTTCTTATGTTTTCATTATTCTGTGTAGCGTCCTTTCTTTTTTATTTCAGATTCTTCAGTTTTTGGGTGAACCACGTGAATAGCTTTCGAATGAAATTAGCCCATCTAGACATTTTTTTAAAGAAAATGAAGAGTAATGATAAATATATAGCAGACATTAAGTGTATATTTAACAGAGAACCATAATATCATAACATTTATTGACATAATGAATTATTTAGCCACATGAGCGCCATTTCAATGGATAATTTCAAAAACCCTATCAGTCATGGAATCTGTCAATTTCTTAATAGTGGCAGGTTGGTCTGCCTCTGCTGCAGCTTTGATGGCCGCCCATAAGACATCTTTCAACATAAGTTGGCGTCCATCGGCAGAAACATCTTGTTTAATGATGGACCAAAGATTTTTGATAGGGTTGAGATCTGGAGACACTGGCAGCAACATCATCAACCTCTCATCTTGTGTGCCATAAGACCCTTGTAATGTTTGGGTGGTCCTAGCAGAGTGGCAGAGAGTGCAGTCATGCATGAATATGAGATTGCCATCAGTATGTCATCTAGGCAGGGAGATTGCAGAAGGTGGCTGCAGTCACTCTAACCACTTCAGGCACCTTGACTAAGCCAACAAGTCTGTCCCCAATGATACCAGCCCACAACATGACTCTTCCACCCTTGTTGTAAGCATTGGTGACTCTCATCTCCAAAATAGACCCAACTGTCAGGTCCATCAAGGGTCACCCTGGTTTCATCAGTGAACAGAAGACAACAACTGTCATGTAGGGCCCATTGAAGCCTCCTGTGACAAGGCAGTTTCAGGGGTCCTCGCATTGTCCCAAGGATGCAATTTCTGGAGGTGGGGAAAATGGCTTTGCTTGTTTGTCCAGGTTTCCCTCGTAACTTGCAGCCAATGTTCTTTAAATCCTTAGCTGTCAGTCTTGGAGTCACCACAACCGGATCGTTTCGTCTTTGGCGAATGGTCCTTCAGGAATTGTCTAACTTTGTCCACTTGATGACCTAACATCTCTGCAATGACATGAAGAGAGGTGCCTTTAGCACTTTCATTGATGATGACAGACTTTTCTTCATTGTTAAGGGCCTTTTCCATGTCACATTGTTCTTAGAGTGGAGAGACGCTATTAGCATGGTTCACCCAAAACTGAAGAATCTGAAATAAAGAATAAAGGACGCTACACAGAATAATGAAAACTTAACAATGGTGTTGCCATGGGGTGCAAAACAGCTGGGAAAAGTTTTATCAAACCCTGGATATTTAGAAAACTGGTTTCTAATCAACCAGTGGTATGTTGTAATACTGTTACATATTCTCTGTATTTGATTTTCCAATTTGTGTCATTAGTTAAATGCCATAAAAGTTATCGAATTAGCTTCTAATTAACATGTCATTAAGTACCTGTAAGCAACATAGTTATCTTTAGGTTTATTGATGTAAACTGAACCTCAATGTTTTAGCTTATCTACGGTTTTTGTGTGCTTTATCTTATTAACTGTAATATTACAAACAGTTGCATTTAGGGCACCAATGATGTGCTGGAGATTTCTGATGTATTTGTGTTTATGTTTACCCCTGGCATTCATCACCTGTATGACCAGGCGTGACATAAGATAAGTATCAATTTATTGAGAAAACTTGTGAAGCTTACACCTGGTTGCTTAATAGAGAAGTCTCTCTTGAAATGTTCATATTTAGATGTACACTTTTCTTTTTTATGGGAAAATTTTGTTGAATTATGATCCAAACAACAGGTTGATCGTGACATTAATGAAACAAAAATTAATTATTTATGAAATGTTTGGTCATGGCTTTGTAGGTAAGAAGTTTGCTTTGCTACCAGTTCAAACTCATTGGGTGGTACCTTAGCCTAATGCCCATTGTGAGTGATTTTGGTTGATAGAGGACACTGTAGAAACCTGTCACACATGCGCGCGTGCACACGCAAAACATTTCTTCCCACAGACTTTGAGTTGACCACAGAAATTTAGAAGGAAACTGGAATCTGTTGAGAGACCATTCATAGCAAAGTTGAACCTTCTCAGAGTTTATAATACCACTACCTGGATGTTAGGGGCCACCCCATTGTGAGTGTTGGTCTTTGCCTTCAATTTGAAAGCAAGGATTAACTTCAAAGTTGATATTAATCAGCTCCATAACCGTTTCAACATCCACCTATGTAATGTTAGTATTTCAGAGTTAAGGTGAAGTTGTGTTGCCTGGTGCACAGGCAATCGTTAGATCCTTGTTATAATTCTTGTTCTGAATTGTGTGTTGTGTTCTGGAGTAAAATGCTTCCTTTCTTGTTGCCGCTGTCCACTGAGCTGTAAATGTGTAACCCCTGTGATAGAATGATGTCCTGTTCAGGTGTGGTGGTATTGTGATCTCATTCACTGGGACGCCCTGCTGACCAACATTATGAATGTTGAAATTCGTGACACACTCAAGTAATACAACTTGAAAAGCAAAGTCTCTCATTAAAATCATTAAGAAAGAATTAATTATACTTTTGAATTATTATTTAATGCTTGTCTTTTATGTTGGTGTGGCATGGATGGCTTGACAAGATCAAATGAGCCACTGACCAACCTGAAACTCTGATGGTCTGCTTTGGTTTGCTTTCTAGAACTGGACGCCTTTCCTAATGCCAATCACTTTACACCGTGTACTGAATGTTTTTTACTTAGCACTGGCACTAAGAAGATCACCACCAAGAAACCTGCATGAAAAGATCCCTCTAATGAGATGAGGGGCAGGGTTCTAGGTGTTGAGAGGTTAATCTGTGACGGCAGGGCAAGAACAGGCGTCTTGTGGAGTAGACACACGGCTATCCTAGTTGTAAACAAAAGAAAAGAGAGAGATGAAGTGTCAGGGCATACTCTCTCACTACAAGAAAATGGATAAAGGGTGAATTGGGGATGCCTGGGTGGATTGGTTTGAAAGGAGAGTGACTAACAAACAGACCTGGTGAATCTCAGTTGTCGGGGCCGAAGGAGAAATGAATTGAAAAGGTGGAGGAGGAGGAGGAGGAGGCAGAGAGACAGTTTGATAAGACTTTACTCTTGAAGAAGGGAGTGAGTTGTAGGACATTGGATAGAATCTCTTATAAGTCCTCTCACTCTGCTTTAAGTTCAAACTCTGCCAAAGTCAACTTCCATTTTCTTCTTGTTTTGGGTTTGATAGGATAAGGTACCAATGATGTACTGGGATTGATGTAATTGACTTACTTTCCCCTCAAAATTGCTGGCCTTGTGCCAAATGTTGAAACCATTAAAGGCTGCAGAATCATAGAAGAGGTTTGATGAAGATGCTTTGTGATATTTCTTGTGGCTGTTTCGATTCTCAGTTAAAATTCTGTTTGGATCAACTTTGTCTTTCAACATTTCAAGGTTGATAAAAAAATCAAATAGCAGTTGAGCATTGAAGTGGATGTAATGGACTTTGCTCTCCTCCTAAAATTGCTGGCTTTGTGTCAGAATTAGAAAGAATCGATAGGAGGCAGACAAAATGTTTAGCAATTCTTGCAGGCAAATGCTCCAAGTTTAAATTCTGTTGAGGAAGTCTTTACCTTTCATCCTTTTGGAGTTCAATAAAATAAGTACCGGTCGAGCACTTGGGTTGATGCAATTGGTTAGTCCCCCTCCCCTCAAAATTTCTGGCCTTGTGTTTATAGTAGACCGGATTATTAGAGAAGAGTAGTCAGTGGTTGGATTCTTTTGTAGGATGATAGTAACTGGTGAGAGGAGGTTATCTGTTGACCAGTGACCAGGTAGTGGTGGCAAATGGAGCAGACCGAACCTGTTGCTTGGGTCTTGGCTCAGCTCTCCATCTTTCTTCTATAAATGTTGCTGGTTCTGCAAATGGTTATGGACACTGCTTTCTCTCCTGATTATAAGAAAGGAGCTGCAATGGCCCTTGTGACACACACTCCTTCCACAAAGGTTTCACCACTTTCCTACAACCAGATTTCAGGAGTCTTTGTGAATTTTGTTTCCTAACTATGTAGTCTTAGGTTTAGTCTCACTGTGTGGCAGCTTGAGCAAGTTTCTTCTACCTTAACCTAAGGCTATAACCGAAAGCATTTGCCAAAGGTGCTATGCAGTGGGACTTAACTCAGAACCATGTGGCTGAGAAGCAAACTTACCACACAACCATGGCTACATCACCATTATCATCGTTTAGTGTCCGTTTTCCATGCTGACATGTTTTAGACAGTCGGACTGGAAACTAGGCTCCAGTCTGATTTTGGCTTGGTTTCTACAGCTGAATGCCCTTCCTAACACCAGAGACGCCAAGGGTGTAAGCGGATGTCTTTTATGTGCCACCATCATGGGTGCATTTTACATGTCATTGGCACTGGCCATGAGTCTTGTTCTCAAGCACAGCAAACTGCCAAAGGTCTCTCCGATCATTTGTCATTGCCTCGGTGAGACCCAACATCCAAAGATCATAGCTTCACCACCTCATCCTATGTCTTCCTGGGTCTACCTCTTCCGTGTGTGTGGTGCTTTGTGTATCCTTCACATTAAATGACTTTGTAAACGAGTGTCACCATTGTACAAACGAGGTTGTTTCCAGTCTTCCATGGGAAACATGTCTGGTCTTGAGTAAATATTACCTTGCACAGAAATAAGGGGAGAATGGCTACAGGAAGCCCACCTGGCCAGAGAAAACTTGGCATCAATAAATTTCTTGTGATCAATGCAAACATGGAAAAGTAGAGATTCAACAACAACAACGACGGTGGGGGGGGGGGAAGTCAATTACATCGACTGGTACTTATTTCATTGACCCTGGAAGGTAAAGTCAACCTTGGGTGAATTTGAACTCAGGATGTTAAGCATTTCGCTTGTGCTAATGATTCTGCTAGTTCACTGCCTTATAATAATAATAATAATAATAATAATGATCCTTTCTACTAAAGGCACAAGGCCTGAAACTTTGGTGGGAGGGGAGGGCAAGGCGATTACACGGATACCTAATTTATTGACCCCGAAAGGATGAAAGGCAAAGTCCAGCAGAATTTGAACTCAGAACGTAAAGACAGACGAATTTTGCCGCCTTATAATAATAAAAATAATAATCCTTTCTACTGGCCTCAAATTTGGGGGAAGGGATTAAGTCGATTACATTGACCTCAATGCATAACTGGTACTTAATATATCGACCCCGAAAGGATGAAAGGCAAAGTCGAACCCGGTGGAATTTGAACTCGGAACGTAGCGGCAGACGAAATATCGCTAAGCATTTCGCCCGGCGTGCTAACGATTCTCTCAGCTCACCGCCTTATAATGATGATGATGATGATAAAGCTATACCAGCAGACACTGAAGCTGCCTAGTTGCAGTATTGAACCTGAGATCACCTTAGTGGAAATCAAATTTGTTTAAGCTGCAGTCCATGCCCTTTGCTTTTCATTAAAAGATAAAGTAGTAGCGATATGCTGAGGTCTATGTTATTAATAAGAGGAGTTGGGGCATAGTTTGCTCGTTGCGAGGAAAAGAAGTCGTTATAATTGCTGTAAAAAAATGATGAGGAAACCAGCAGATCTGTGAACCAGTGGTTGGTGTTATATACGAATTGCTGTAGCTCTTTTTTTTTTTTTCAATTTAGTCTGGGTTGTGTATGTGTGGGTAACGGCGCCATCGTTTATATGTAAAATGCCCGTCAAGCTCACAGGCTGCAGCCTTGGAAGCATTCCGTTAGAGCACTTCTGTCGAACTGAATGCTTCCCATTCATTTACAGAGAACAGCCCCCGCCATCTAGCGACAAATGGGAGGTAACTTAATGTAAACAATGCGTGAGTAAGTGTTGCCATGTGAACAAGAGGAGATAAGTGGAGGCGAAAAGTGAGTTGTGAGAGGTGGTTGGTGAGGTGAGGGGCAGGGAGGGCCACGAATCTCTCACATTCAGAAACAGTTTGCGTGTCCGATAACAACAAAAGTTGTGAGAGGCCTCTGCCGTCTCCGTCGCTCTACTTTGTCGATTTTGTAAACTTTTAAACTCTTCTCCCCCCCCCCCCAACTCATGTTAAACCTTGTTTGCCAACAAATTAATTGCAAAAATGACGAACTTACCAACAAACTTACGAACTTCCAAACATGTCTTTTACATAGTTTTGTTCATTATAGCTATTTATTTTCTCGTTATGGATATTATTCTCTACGTTACACTACAGAACAATGTACTCTGCGAAAAGAATGACGGCATGTACTCTCCCTTCCGTCCTCTAACTGTGAAACTTCTGATGACCGACCCCTTCGACCACTGGATTACGAGTCCACTCATGGAATACTTTGATGAACTCACCGGATTCAGCGATATTTTTTATTTCATTACTCCAAACATGATCAGTATTTTCCACATGTGCCTCACTATATTGGCTGGTAAACTGGTCAGTTCACCTTCCTTACACACCCGCCGGATTGCTGTGTTAGTCTTTCAGATGCACGGTCTGTTGGACACGCTTGATGGAATAGTTTACCGTGCACGAACAGGTAAAGGGCATTTATTTCAATCGCATCGCTCTACTGTGGGTTACGTTATCGACGGTGCGTGTGATACTATTGGTGGAACGGCGCTCTGTATAGGACTGGCTGTTAATTTGTGTCGTAATCCTCCGTCTAAAAGACAGCAAAATACCTTACCTTGGACAAAAACTGACCTGCTGATGGACAGTCCAAACGGGGCTGCTACAACTACTGAAAAACAAAATGGACATGTGAGCAAATTCACGGCTTTTTTTCGTTGCTTTTCATTTGGTATGCAATTACTTCTGGCGGCTGCCATGTGGGACAAAAGTGTAGCCAGACTCTCAGCTATCCTTCAAGTCCCCATAAAAGATTCCTCTCTAGCTGCTCTTCAGGTAGAATCGTTACACTCTGCCAGTACATCTATTATATTTCTGTTGTGGCGATATTCTTCAGCCATAGCTTTACTTCAGATGGTTTTGTTTGCTATTTTTATAGATAAAGTCTGGGAATTCCTGACATTCATCCTTTACATCGGCTGGCCCGTCTTGATTGCTGTGATTTTCGTTACTGAACTCCACATAAGAGCTTTACGAGAGAAAATGCACATGTAAATACACACACATATACACACACGAACTTTGTCTAACCCCGTGGACGGAGCATAAAAGTTTATTTAAGATATTACGGAAATATTTAAACTAGAAAAAACTATTTAACCACCACAACAAAGGAAATAAAGTTCATACTGGAATTTACAATCTGACAAATCACCAAAAGCATAAAATTAACTGAGAAATCTGTAAAAAAAGAACAAGACCCCTAAAAAGTGGTGATCGAACTTTTGAAGTTAAATTTGGTTTCTCATGAATTTCCCTGAGGCCAAACAACTTTTCTGTGTCAACAACCTAAAGAACAACACAATATGTTTTCTTTTCTATATTTGTACTATAATAGGCACATCTAAGATAAATTCTGAAGTTCAGTTGGAAACCACGTGATTCCATAATCGATCTCTTGGTCAAAGGTCTTCTACGATTGCTTCAGGCTGACCTACAACTTCTGAGGGTAGAATTGGGATACGGAAACTGTGCAGATGCCCGTCACTCTTGCGCGCGCGCGCACACACAAACACACACACACACACACATATATATCTGTGTGCCTATATTTACAACGGTTTAAGAACATTTGGTATTCATGTTATGTCCCAGAACTAACGGTTCGACAAACGGAGATCAATATGCTCTATACCAAATTGATGTTATTGCATATGTGTAAACCTGCAAAGGTGGTACCCCAGCATGGTCGCAGTCCAGTTATGTATATATATATATATATATATATATATATATAACTTTTATAAGTAATATTCTAAAAGAATATATAACTGAACTTATGTTGAGTGCTCAATTATTTTGAGCAAATAAATGTGTATATATGTATCATCATCATCATCATCAATAAACTCATCAATAATATACTCAGGAAATCAATATCTAATATTTTGAAAGACATACATCCAACATGACACGTCAACATAATAAATTTAAAATTTAAAATATAAATATCAATATATATAAAAATCTGAATATAGATAAATATATGTGTGAATATATATGCGTATAAAAATTTATGCGTAATTAAGCATGAATATTGTAAAGTCTAAAATATAAAATATAAAGAAACCTAAAATTTAAAGAGTTAAATATCTTACGATCGTTTCACGGATATTACTATAATCACAAAGTCATCCAAAGATCATCTTATTATCAGTAATTCTGCTCTTCAGAGATGCATTAAGAACCAATAGTACATATATATAATATTAAAACATTAGAAATATTAAAAAATTAAAAATAATAATAAAATATATACTGTCCTTTCTATAAATTGTCAAATTAATCCTTCTGAAATATGTAAAGTTCATTCCTTTCATCCTTTGTTGAAATTTTAAGAGTTAAACACTTATTTGTATAAGAATTGGTATATATTTTTCTAAATGTATAGAAGACCTCGGCAAAACTCATTCCGAATAGAGATTACGAACACGTCTAATGTCTTTCAAAATATTAAATATTGATTTCCTGAGTATATTATTGATGAGTTTATTAATTTATTAATAATATAAAAACACATATATACACACAAAAACACACACACACACACACACACACACACACACACACACACACACACACACATATATAAAGAGAGAGAGAGAGAGAGAGAGATGGTATTCCGTGGTACATTTAGAGTTTGTTGAAAAACATGATTTTTAACTCATTTCGATGTCAGGGTTTGTTGCTAACGATTGCTTATCCCCAGCAAGGAACAGACTGAACACACACACACACACACACACACACACACACACACACACACGAATGCATGAATATTTCAGTCACTGGACTGAATATATATATATATATACATACACACACACATACACAGAGGTGTACGCGTGTGTGTAACTTAAATGCCTTAAAAAAAAACCACGTTATGTTGTCAGTTTTATTGTTGCTATCTACGACAACAATGACAAGGTGGAATGTTTTGCGGTAAGTGAAGTTATCTTTCAAATTGTTTCGTTTACCTCTTGTTTGGTCGCGTCTATCAACGACTTGCACCTGGCCGCGCCAGGTTAGACTTTTTTCACCTGAGTCATATTTGTTGTGCAGATTGCTCGCCTCTAAATCTGTCCAGTAGAAGAAACTGCGCAACAATTACATTTTTTTCTTAAACGGAAGGAGATGCTGGGCCCGTGGTCTCTTCACTCACAGGCCCTTCAAAACCGGTGAGGTAATTGCCGTTGTGTATAATAAATATGTTGAATGATGGTGAGTTTGAAAATTTAATTCTATCAAACGAAACTACGAATGAATGACAGAAAAATAAAAAGTATAAAAAAATAACAGTAAAGAAAATCCTGCGGAAAAGTTTATTTTTGTATAAACGACCAACTTTGAACAACTCAACGTTTTGTACCTGTTTTAATCTGAATAAAATGAAAACCCGACACCTCACGTTTTTTCCTTCCAAATTCCGACACCAAGACATTTCCTTCAACTTTTTGTGTTGTTTAAGCCTCCGATCGACTCTGATCTGCCAACAGACTTGTGTGTGTGTGTGGGGGGGCGTAATCACACACGTACAGACGCGTGTGCGCTTAACGCAAACCTTTTCTGGTAAATATTTTAAGCTGTGTCATTAGTCAATATGATTAATGTAGAACAGATTTAAATAACCCAGAGAAAAATCACTCACCACAAACACATGTGGACAGCATACCTAACTGGCGACAGCAATACACACACACACACACACACACACACACGCGCACACATTTGAAAAAGTTTCAGGTTTTTGTTTAATTTTTTTTTTTTGATTTACTGAAAGTCAATCTCGAACCAATTCTGATCAAATAAAACTATGATCATCATATATATGCATTCCAAGCGTGGCCATCGCATATTTTGGAATGCAGTGGTAAGTTCATGGTTTTAACAAGCTGGAGCAGTACTTCTGCCGCGATACCCTCCACGAGTTTTAAAAGTAATTTGTAAAACGTGTCGTTCATTATTTAATTGTATCCCAACAATAATTAATAAACAATAATTTTGTAAATCTTTTTCTTTTGTTTTAACTCTCCATGTATTTTTGTTCATCATTTTTCCCGACCACTACGCAATTAGATACGTTGCCATTTGAGGCTTATTGTACTGCTATTTCTAGCAGGTGAATCCTTTATCTGAATTATTTTGCCTTGCTGTGAAATTATAAACACTTTGTAAACTATATGACATGTCTAAACATTCCAACTGTGACTCTCCCAATTTTTATTCGCAATATATAAAATAATGAAGTCGTAGAAATACTGTCCATTGTATTTTTTTTTAAATAATGTTTTGTTATGTGAGTGAGATATCGCTGTTGTTTCTAGCCAGTCAATCGACTGCTTCCTCTGTCAGATGATGTTAATGGTAATAATCTTCTACGTGTTTTATTTCGTTTAATTTCAATTACGCGATTTAAAAAGTTTCTTTTTCACCATCCCCCCCTCTTTATCTTTCCTTTACTCTCACCGCCACCATTACTACTCCTCTCACTCACGCTCCTACACTCACGCTCCTACACTCATTCCTTCACTCCCATTTTCACGTTTAATAATAGAAATAAATTTGGTATTTGGTTGACATTCCTCAACACACTGTGTGTGTGTGTGCAGCAGGTCGTTGTTGTTGGTGGTGGTGGTGGCTAGAGGAGGTCGACGGTGACATGGGTATGTAACGGTTGTGGTAGTGGTGGAAACAGGGATACAGGAGTTACGGTTGTGTTGGCCGTGGTGCTGGGTCATTGCCAGTGAAGTAACGTGCAAGTGGTTAACCTGTTAGACATAACAACTAAATCTTAAGAAATATTGGATCTATTTTGAAACGGGGGCCACATTTTTCATTAATGTTTTACGTAGTGTTTTTGGTACCGAAAGACTTTCAAACTTCGTATACTTATCTATTTTGTGTTATAGAACAGAAAAATATTTTTGTATTCGAATTTATTTCATGTAAAAAATTGTCTTATTTCGATAATTTCAACCAATCACTGACAAGTATTCAGTTGTTTATATTTACTCCTTTCGCTGATTAAGCGATGTAAAGCGTATTTAATCTCCATACCTTTGTTTTATTTGCTTTTTTCATTTTAAATTTGCTTTAACCCTAACCCTAACCCTAAGGTTAGGGTTAGGGTTAATTGTTTCAGAATCGTTTGTTTATGTAGTCGGCACTTAATGTATATCGGCTGAATGGACGTCAGTGATTGGTTGAAATTACAGAAATACGACAACTTTAACATGGAATAACTTATGGATTTCTTTTTTTTTAAAGAAGACTAAGAGAAAAAGATGTTTTATATGACACATTCTACCAGTGTTCCAAGTTTCAAAGTGTTTCGTTAATGAAAAATGTGGCCCCCGTTTTAAAACTGATGTTATTGGAATTACATCACTCGCATATAGTTTCTCGATTTGAAATCCATTGAGAGGAAGGATTAGAATCTACATTTCGTTCAAATATTTCTCCTCAGACATAATATTACTAAACACGTCTGCTGCGATTCTCTGCAACCATCACTTTCTCTCTCTCTCACATACACACACACACTCTCTCTATCTCTGTTGATTCTTTTACCTTTATTGATCATCAAGTTACCATGACTCTTCCCAGCTCTGTTTTATTTCTTTCCTCCTCTCACCTGGAATGAGGACGATGCTAACGAGGTCCAATAAGACGTCAACAGCTCTCATATTGTCTCCTATGTTTGCGAGACTAATTAAAACACTACCAGTGATAAATATTGTCTTTACTGATTTGAAATAAATTCAGTAAAGAATTAATATTTCTCATTAGTTTTACACGGATACATTGAACCTTAACAGGATGATGAAGATATTAATTTCAAAATTACAACAACACCAACAAAATAATGTTTATATCCTGAACCTTCTTCCTTAGAGAAACAATGTAGTGTGTTGTGCTTATTAACAAACTTTAACGTAGAAGTCTGTGACTGTGTGTGTATTCAATATTTGCATATCATCTTTACAATCACCACCAATATATATATATATATATA